>NC_050572.1:5524793-5727293 GCF_013265735.2 Oncorhynchus mykiss | reverse complement strand
GCGAGATGCCCGTGTGTCTTCTGTTCAACACTGTCTCATGCTTAGGTAGGGTGGAATTAGGTTACTTAGCAACACTGTCGAATAACAACCAGAACAGAACATGGTTTTGTTTGTCAATGTTTTGCCCAAATGAATGACATGAGGTTTCCCAATGAGTTCCGATATCTCAACGGTGTGTGTGAGAGAGAAACAGAGAGATAGAGAGAGAGAGAGAGAGACAGAGAGATAGAGAGAGACAGAGAGACAGAGAGACAGAGAGAGAGAGAGACAGAGAGACAGAGAGAGAGAGACAGAGAGACAGAGAGAGAGAGACAGAGAGAGTGGGTAAAAGAGAGGGGTGGAAGAGGTATAGAGAGAGTAGATAAAAGAGAGGGGGTGGAAGAGGTATAGAGAGGGTGGATAAAAGAGAGGGGGTGGTAACAGTGTACAGTACAGTAAGTGATTCATCTTACTGTCATCAGAAGTGTCCCGAACAGGAAAACCTCAAAGCTCTAGTTACAGAAAATGTCCTGGTCAAGTCATGTGGTCAGGAAAACACTGAGCAAGAGCATTATAAGGTGTGTGTGTGTGTGTGTGTGTGTGTGTGTGTGTGTGTGTGTGTGTGTGTGTGTGTGTACAGTGTGTGTGTACAGTGTGTGTGTACAGTGTGTGTGTGTGTACAGTATATGTGGCAGAATGTACTCCTCTCTTACTATTTCCATCCCCATAAGTGTGTCAGGCAGCTTCAATGGCACTGACTCTGGTGGCATTCCAAATTACACTGTATTCCCTATATATAGAGAACTATAATGGGAATTACACTCTATTCCCTATATATAGAGCACTATAATGGGGAATGACACTGTATTCCCTATATATAGAGCACTATAATGGAAATGACACTGTATTCCCTATATATAGAGCATTATAATGGGAAATTACACTCTATTCCCTATATATAGAGAACTATAATGGGAAATTACACTCTATTCCCTATATATAGAGAACTATAATGGGAATTACACTCTATTCCCTATATATAGAGCACTATAATGGGAATTATAAGGTAGTAGTTGTGGAATTGTTAGGTTAGATTACTCATTGGTTATTACTGCATTGTCGGAACTAGAAGCACAAGCATTTCGCTACACTCGCATTAACATCTGCTAACCATGTGTATGTGACAAATAACATTTGACTTGATTTGTTTTGATTACACTCTATTCCCTATATATAGAGAACTATAATGGTAAATTACACTCTATTCCCTATTTATAGAGAACTATAATGGTAAATTACACTCTATTCCCTATTTATAGAGAACTATAATGAGAAACTACACTGTATTCCCTATATATAGAGAACTATAATGGAAACTACACTCTATTCTCTATATATAGAGAACTATAATGGAAACTACACTCTATTCTCTATATATAGAGAACTATAATGGGAAATGCAGAAGGAGGAAAATAAGGCAACAGTTGGCTGAACATTTTCCGAACAGGTGTGACTGAGACAGTAACCAACAGTACCGTCTGTAGATAATGACTAACACTCCTACCAGACACACTGGTTTATCAGTACTGTCTGTAGATAATGGACTGGGCCCATTCACAAAGTGTCTCAGAGGTAGGAGCGATGATCCAGGATCAGTTTTACATTTGACATAGTATTGAATATGATGATATGGACAGGTGGGGGGACCTGATCCTAGACCAGTACTCCTACTCCTGAGTTGTTTTGTGGATATTGGCCACTGATCTGTTCTGAGCAGCTGACACAAGCAACATGCTGCCCAACACAACCAGCCCCACCCCCACTTCTGTCGTGTGTGGCATGTAAAAAATAAAAAATCTCCTATCCAACCCAAGCAGAAAACGGGTAATCCCAAATATCTCAATCGGAGAGTAAAACCCCACCATGGGCGTTGCAACACTGCCGTATCATAAAAGCCGTATTATCCCGAATTAGCGCGTTTTTTATGCGCATACTCCAGTATCAAAAAAGGTTTACAAAATATAGATATTTTAATGCACCTTTGCCTAACCATAATCTATATTGTACGATATACTGATTGGTTTTGAGAATGCGAATAGAACAAGTGAATGTTCCTTGTACCGTGCACAGAGAAAACTATCGCGCAACTGGGAAGGCAAGGTGTCATGTTGCTGTGGTAACAACAGACCTTGTCCGTAAGCGTAAATATAGTCTATAGGCCAAAGGGCATGGGTCAAGATATGCAAACTATCAAGCAACCATATTTTGCGGGAGGACAACACATTTATGTTTTCCATGTTATGCAACCGACAACAAAATAGCATACCCAGGAGAAAAATACATAGATAGGCCTACGCTAAAAAGTTATTTTTTCAATATCAACATTTTGCATTCCGTTATGTTGAAGGTCTACTTACCTCCTAGCCTATGTATTACCGGGAGGATTTCGTTCGTGGCGCGACAAGTCCGTCAGCACTCTGCCCGCAGAGCGTGTGCCGCTGACCCGGTAGATACTGACCCGGCAGATACTGACCGCGGGTACTGACTCGGCAGGTACTGACCCGGCAGATACTGACCCGGCAGATACAGACCCGACAGATACTGACCACGGGTACTGACCCGGCAAATACTATAGTATTATTGGGGAGAAAGACTACAGTCATTGGCTACAGTTACAGACGTCGGATTCAAGCCGTATAACGAGCGCACCGCTATAGTCCGCTACAGCTGGAAAGCACAACCCTGGGGACAGCAACAATGTTGTGATAGGTTTGTAGTCCGGCGTTGGTCGTTGGCTATTCCAGAAAAATAAAAACGGTTCATTTGAAGTTCCACCAAGTTTCAACTGGTAATGGTGAGTGTAACGACAGATTCAACACAGCCAAATGTCTCATTAAATGTATGCTAGTGAACACAACAAAAAAGTTTGTTCTGAAGTTAAATGACTTCTCCTCTTCTCTAGCCTACGGTTGTTTGTGCGTAATATCTCTTACCACGCCGTGTTGACAAGTTGGGACACCAAGGGGGCACACCTTGTCGCTTCGAGGAACCCAAGCCTCTGACCAATCAGAAGTCGTTAGTGGGCGCGCTCCAGGGGGGCACTAATGCTGCGTTCATCTGCCCCGTCGGAGATTCCTATTTCCTAGCCGTAACGTCGGAAATACGACTTTGTTTCATTCATGTGCATTTTGGTCGGTGCAATTATTCAACCAATATGATTTTAGCTAGCTTGATAAGCTAGTTAATGTTGCTTATGGTTAAATTAGCTAGATTGCTGCACATTGAGACTATGATCAAACTAGCCACATTATACCTTACCCATATTGTAGTTGTCAAAAACGGATTTGTTGTTATATGTTGTTTGAAAATGTGTTTTTCACTTGTAATTCCGATTTGAATGGTTGTTCCAAGTCAAACTTCCCAATTATAACTAGGAACTTCTGATAACTCCGATAGCAAGCGAACGCAGCATAAATGTCACAAGGAACTTTCCCAATCAATACACCTGTCATTGTATGAGAGGAGCAGGTTGTGATAAACAGGGTTAGGGGAATATGCACAAAATCATAAACCTCTCCCTTTTCTAAAATGTACCCTCTTAAAATGTGATTTTCAACCTAACCTTAACCTTAACCTCACTGCTAACTTTACGCCTAACCAGCGTTTCCCAAATTAGGGGCCGTGACCCCATGTGGGACAAGACCAGGCACTAAATCAGTTTCCCAAACTAGGTGACGCGACTCCATGTGGGACAAGACCAGGCACTAAATCAGTTTCCCAAACTAGGTGACGCGACTCCATGTGGGACAAGACCAGGCACTAAATCAGTTTCCCAAACTAGGGGACGCGACCCCAAGTGGGAACAAGACCAGGCACTAAATCAGTTTCCCAAACTAGGAGACGCAACCCCAAGTGGAACAAGAAACACTGAAATAAAATAAATAAAATCCTGCTTGGGTCATAGAACAGTGGTTAGGTCAGTAGCAGAGCGTGGCTCTATCTTTTAAACCGTTTATGCCACAAAATATCCCTCCACAACAATACCAAGAAACCTCACAGGATTCAGAGTGGACAAGACCAGACACTAAATCAGTTTCCCAAACTAGGAGACGCGAACCCAAGTGGGAAAAGACCAGGCACTAAATCAGTTTCCCAAACTAGGAGACGCAACCCCAAGTGGAACAAGACCATTCACTAAATCAGTTTCCCAAACTAGGAGACGCAACCCCAAGTGGGAACAAGACCAGGCACTAAATCAGTTTCCCAAACTAGGAGACTCGACCCCAAGTGGAACAAGACCATTCACTAAATCAGTTTCCCAAACTAGGGGACGCGACCCCAAGTGGAACAAGACCAGGCACTAAATCAGACTGAGGGAAAAATAACATAATCAATGATGATGCTCTTTTCTACACAGGAGATCAACCAAAAGTACTGCCTGGTGGTGTTCTGAACCTCCCACTACTTTTCTGATGTATTTCAGTCACTTCAAACCAAACTTTCTTCAGACTGAAATACTGTCAAAAAGTACTGTCAGACTGATTTGTAATAGACTGTCATAACTCAAATTATGACTAGCAGCATACCACCCTGCGTCCAAATTCTGGCTTGCCTCTGAAGCTATGCAAGGTTGGTCCCTGGATAGGAGACCAGATGCTGCTGGAAGTGGTGTCGGAGGTCCAGTAGGAGGCACTCTTTCTTCTGGTCAAATTTGTTTTTATCCCAATGCCCCAGGGCAGTGATTGGGGACATTGCCCTGTGTTGGGTGCCATTCATTGGATGGGATGTTAAACACGTGTCCTGATTCTCTTGGGTCCGCTTTTTGGGGGGGATCAAAATGGGGTCACGGGCCAAAACAGTTTGGGAAACGTTAGCCTATCCCTAATTTTAAATTAGACCATTTTAACTGTGTGGCTGTAGAATTTGACTTTGTGGCTGTGGACTCCGACTTTGTCGCTATAGAAGCCAGTGGTAACCTATTTGCAGGGATCCTGATGTACAGTAGACAGAGAGAACATCTACCCGCTAGTGGAGAAGTTAAAAGATTACACCAAACCCTAAGAAGTGGAGCACACAGACCATGGGGCTTTCCCAATTCCCCCCCTGCCCAGAATAGACACCAGAGATGACACAGTACAGACATGCCATTTGATCTCAGTTCACAGTTAAACCCCAGTCAGACTAACATCAGAGTGAAGCTATCGTTTCACAGGCTGGTCCCAGATCTGTGTGCTTGCTTTTAGCCAACCCCTCTGACAATCACATGACTGTCTGACTATAGTTTTGTCCCAAATGGCACCCTATTCCCTATAGTCCCTATATTCCCTATATATTCCTATTATAGTTCCCTATATATTCCCAATATGTTCCATATATGCCCTATATATGCCCTATATGTTCCCTATATATACCCTATGTGTTCCATATATGCCCTATATGTTCCCTATATATTCCCTATATATGCCATATATGTTCCCTATGTTCCCTATATGTTCCCTATATGTTCCATATATGTTCCATATATGCCCTATATGTTCCCTATGTGTTCCATATATGCCCTATATGTTCCCTATATATTCCCTATATATGCCCTATATGTTCCCTATATATGCCCTATATGTTCCCTATATATTCCCTATATATGCCCTATATGTTCCCTATATATTCCCTATATATGCCCAATATGTTCCCTATATATTCCATATATATGCCCTATATATTCCCTATATATGTCCTATATGTTCCCTATATATTCCCTATATATGCCCTATATGTTCCCTATATATTCCCTATATATGCCCTATATGTTCCCTATATATTCCATATATATGCCCTATATATTCCCTATATATGTCCTATATGTTCCCTATATATTCCCTATATATGCCCTATATGTTCCCTATGTTCCCTATATGTTCCCTATATGTTCCATATATGCCCTATATATGCCCTATATGTTCCCTATATATTCCCTATGTGTTCCATATATGCCCTATATGTTCCCTATATATGCCCTATATGTTCCCTATGTTCCCTATATGTTCCATATATGTTCCATATATGCCCTATATATGCCCTATATGTTCCCTATATATTCCCTATATGTTCCCTATGTTCCCTATATGTTCCCTATATGTTCCATATATGCCCTGTATATTCCCTATATGTTCCCTATATATTCCCTATATGTTCCCTATATGTTATGAGCCCTATGGGTCCTGGTCTAAAGTAGTGCACTAAATAGGGAATAGGGTTCCATAGGGCTCTGGTGTAAAATAGTGGTCTAAATAGGGAATAGGGTGCCATTTCGGGCTGTATCACATCCGGCCGTGATCGGTAGTCACAAAGTTGGTGCACAATTGGCCCAGTGTCATCCAGGTTAGGGGAGGGTTTGGCACAGTGTATATTAAGGTTTTACACCTAATATTCTCAGCAGCATATCAACCTGTATGTCAGGTAATTTGCGAGGTGCAGCACGTTGCCAGGTAACCCTAAAGCCCAATCTTCCCTTCTCATTGATACTCCTGAACGCAGCTCACCTGAGCGGTCCACCGCGGACAGTTTCGGAGGCTAAAACCTGCAGCTCGAGTAAACGACAGCCTCATATGAAGTTGTCAATTTATACCCGAAGATACCCAGATTCACTGAAACAACAATGAATGACAGGTGAGGTTGATCGTTTTTCAACCTTGGAAAGAGAACAAATCTCAGCGTGTGCTGAGAATCCGTGCACTCAGTTTTCGGAGGCACAGCAGAATAGTTGTTTCTGCTGACGCCACAAGAGGTCAACCATGGATTTTTTTTACATTAACAGGGACTTAAATTCGTTCTTGAAGTGTTCCGACCTCTCCAGGTTGGTTCCGTCCCAATCCCACCCCGGGAAAGTGCAGATGACTGCCCCGTTGGTGGAGAGGTGCTTGGAGCATAGCTGAGCAGGGAATTATAGCTCTGTCTCCGCTGTTCTTATGGCTAATTAAACATGTTTTACACCACATAGATACTAAAGATCTGTGTGCTGTTTTGTTTGTTTGCAAATAAGTTAATGTATTCATAGACTATCACTGTCCAACAAGAACATAATAGAGCTATAATTGATAATGATGTTGATGATGATGAGAAGGGAAGATTGGGCTTTAGGGTTAACTGGCAACGTGCTGCACCTCTCACATTGACTGACATACAGGTTGACATACATAAAGGCACTGTAAACAATAGAGTCACAGCCCCAAGGACCAAATTATGTTACAATTATTCCAGATTATTCTAGAGAGTTTAATTGGTTAGTTTATTAAAACGCCACAATGGAATGTAGAAAGCTTTTTATGGAACAAACATTTCAACAGTGAGGTGAAACACTAAGTATATCTGTCACATTTGACAAAAACTGGTTTATGCAAGTCGGTGGAAACATAGCTCCCGTTTCACAAGGAAAGTTTTTTTTTTTACAGGGCTTTACCGTTATGCCCACTTCAGTACCAAGGTCCCATTTATACAGTCTTTGATAGGACTTGGGCGGGGATTGAACTCCCAACCTGGCGGCAGACACTCGGACCACAAGGCCACTGAGTTAGTGAAAGATGGAACTAGGCAGATTACAATTCGTATATATGTTTTCCACCCTCAGCCTCCTGCAACACATCGATGAAAATACAATCAGTGCTAAAATTAGCTGAGACATTTAATAAAGCCCTGTTTCCACTGACATTTTAAAAGTAGTCAAACATTACATGAATTAACACCATAGCTGAATCCTTCATTCATTTTTACACTAAATAATACTCTTTTTTTATGAGAACAGTCAGCTACAGATTTGTTTTAGCTGGCAAATCAGAGTTGAAACAAGCTAACTAGCTAACGTGAGCTAGCAGGAATTGTAGCTGACCAGGTCTTATTGAAAGCTAGCTAGTTAGCTATAGCATATCAAACATTTCCTCTGGTTTCCTTGGTTAGCTAACTAGCTAATAGCCAATGTCATGGCAAGCAAGGTAGGGAATAAGGGTTGGGTTGCAACGGTTTACGCTAGTTAGCTAGCTAGCCTGTTATGCTAGCGCCGATGCTAACCGTTTAGCTAGCTAGCCTGTTATGCTAGCGCCGACGCTAACGGTTTAGCTAGGCAGCCTGTTATGCTAGCGCCGACGCTAACCGTTTAGCTAGGCAGCCTGTTATGCTAGCACCGACGCTAACCGTTTAGCTAGGTAGCTAACGTTAGCAAGCTAAAGACATGGCTCTGAATCTGGGTGGTAATGGCAGGAGAATGGGGTAACGTTAGTTGCAGCATGGTGAGGGTGAATTAAATCTAGCTAGCTAGTTAGCAACATCAGAGGGTAGGAATGAGAGAAATCGTGGGTCCTTTCAAAAGCTATTGCCACATTGATTGCAAGTTAAAGTAGCATAGCGAACGAAGCCTGGACTGACACCAATTTCACCTGTTGTGCAGTTTGTAGGATATTGAAGGTTCCAGATGCTTTAGCATGGACACACACTGCATATTTATTAACGTTTCTGGATTTAAATTTCTCGAACAGTTGTATAATCTCTGTCTCACACATACACCCACATGCACACACTGCTTTGGCTGTGTTGGATAACAACAGCTACAGTAGCCTACGGATTATACGTGTGTGGGGTACCAAACCACAATAGGGTGTAAATAAGCAATGGAGGAAGAATAACTAGGTACGGGGTTTTGAATCATAAGTGCACACAGAGTTCATGGGTTCAAGTATAAGGTTATTGTTATCTCTGATTGGATGGGAAGAATCATAGATACACAAACTCTCTGGCAACCGAACCGATAGAACAAATTACCAGCCGGCTTGGGTAGCAACCCTAGATTTGTGTCGGGACTATATCTCGTGGAAGGATGAAATAGTATTCATAAATTCATACAAAATTTATATATATATATATATATATATATGTCAATCATTATTTGAATATGTTGGTAATGTGTTGTATAAAAGTGATAATGTCCATATAGCCGGTGTCTGGAGGATATCTTGGCACGGTTTGCCAACATCTTCTCCGGCCTAACATCCGTGACAATATATCCTACTAACACCGGTTTCTCGGGCATTATTACTTAAATATGTCTCTCTATAACATCATTGCCTGCGCCTCCTCTAGAACTGACTCTGGGTGGTGATTGTTTTGATATGACCAAGCAAATAATTGGTAATATCAGACTGTTCTGTATTTTTAAATAGTTACAGAGACTGTGAGTGGGAGAGAAGTTTAATTTGATAACAAATGTGTAGTAAGCGTTTCTTAGATGACTATCAGTCCTCTTTAGAAGAAGTGTTTGGGCAGTCAGCCAGACAATCTCATGGTACTCTGTATATCAGGGGTTCCCAAACCTTTATTTTTTTTTTTAAACTCGCCCCCCCCCCCCCCCCAGCATTGGGGAACATCTAATTTGCTATCGGCACAAACACTGTTCATCACAAACTGTTCACACCCCTATTGTTGGAGAGAATGTTGCAGGTTTAAAGCTTATTTCCTGCAAATCTTCACATTTTGTCAAGGGGTGCAAAGAAATTGTAGCAGTTTTCAAGCATTTTTTTGTGGTTGCAATTCTCAAGATTTTGCCATGTCTAATGTGAATTCAAGTGATATTTGAGTGACAAAATAATTACAACAATATCTATAGGCTTAAAAACCTAAATAAAAAAGTGTTTTACCTTTAGTCAAGTCAAAATTCTTATTTACAATGACAGCCTACTCCCGGACGACGCTGGGCCAATTGCGCGCTGTTTTTATTATTTATCTATTTTTATTTGTAGGAATACTTGGGAAAAGATTACCTGAAATCTATTTTTTTGCTGAATTCTTGGTGATTGCCTCTTTTGACCATTTTGTTTTCGTACTAAATACTTTGGGGGGGCCAAAAAAACCTCTCGCAGGCCGACCCCTCCCTATCAATTTGTTCATGTGACTGAATTTGTGATGAAATGTGTGTATGTGTCAAAATGCTATAGTCGTCTCACAATAACTTAGGAGTGTTAGCTGTGTGTGTGTGTGTGTGTGTGTGTGTGTGTGTGTGTGTGTGTGTGTGTGTGTGTGTGTGTGTGTGTGTGTGTGTGTGTGTGTGTGTGTGTTTGTGTGTGTGTGTGTGTTTGAGAGAGATGGAGAGAGACAGACAGCGGGAGAGAGAGAGAGAGAGAGAGAGAGCAAAAGAAAGCGTTTGAGTTGATTGATTGATTCTAGCTCACAATCAAAACTGAAGGTTTGAAATCATAAATAAATGACTAAACATTCATTTAAATACATAACAGATGTTGTAAATAGAATTCAGCCTACGTTGGACAAACGAAAAGACAATTAAAACAACGCATAGCGGAACACCGCAGCTCAATCCCATTGACTATCCAGTAGCAGCTCACTTTGTCGAAGCTAACCATCCCATCTCCTCTCTTAAACACTCAAGCATTGAGCATGTTGCTTTAACAAGGAGAGGTGGTAACAACGAGATCCTCCTACTACAAAGGGAGGCTTACTGGATGTCCTATCTAAAAACATTGACCCCTAGTGGTCTGAATATTGACTTTTGATCTCAGGCCCTTCTTATGTTCAATTCTTTCTTTATTTTATGAACAAGTCTTATAGATATATATATTCTTTCTACAGCTTATTAGCGTATATATGTTCCCCCTGTTGATGATGCTCATTATACATTAAGGTTGAACAAATATGCAATGAAATGCCAAACAAATATGTGAAATTGAATTCAAATCAAATCAAATCAAATTTTATTTGTCACATACACATGGTTAGCAGATGTTAATGCGAGTGTAGCGAAATGCTTGTGCTTCTAGTTCCCACAATGCAGTAATAACAAGTAATCTAACTAACAATTCCAAAACTACTGTCTTGTACACAGTGTGAGGGGATAAAGAATATGTACATAAGGATATATGAATGAGTGATGGTACAGAATGAAACAATAATGTATGTTGATGCCAATATGATGTACAATATTCAATTCTTTCTCTATATGAGAACAATATCCTAATATATTTAATACGTATAAACTATTGTTTTAACAGTTTCACTAATTCCTTCTAATTAACTTCATCATTATGACACACCCCTCACTATTGTCATTGGTTGCACTAATTGCACTGTTTGTCTACATAACCTGGTTCTAGGCTTCATGACGTCACCCTGAAGAAGACACAGTGATGCTGAAACGTTGGTAAATACCCAATAAATGACTGGTAGTTTATATTTGGAGTGTGTGACTCTTTTTATTTAGGGAGTTTATAAATTGAATACAGGACAGTTAAAACTTTGCAGGACATTTTGTTTCATGATGGGAGCTGAAAAATGTGATTGTTGAATTTTTTTTTTGGGGGGGGGGGGGGGTAAAATAGTTGTTGTACAGTCTGACAGAGTGGTGTTGTTTTTTTAGACGGCTCGTACGGGCAACAATACATAACCATTTCCTGTCAGTTTCTTTGGAGCCTGGTTGTGCACTGCAGCCCGTTCTGGTTTTACTCTGTAATGCTGGGAGCTGTGGTTGGACTGCTACACCTCTGGAGATGATACTCAGAGCCCTCATCTGCACCCTGTCCAGTTGGGCCTGCTGCTTGTTGTTACATCCAACTAACAGCACTCCACCGTATTCCAGACAAGGCCTGACCAGTGTAGTGTATACTGTGACCCGGTTCTTCAGTGGGTAGGCCATTTCTGTCAAGAACGTTTTGAGGCCTTCCTCACTGACTGCTCCACAAGTGTCACCACTGAGGTTAGAGTCTAGATGAAAACTAAGATACTTAGTTGTTGTTACCACTGGTACTTCCTGTCCTTCTAGGATTAGTGGTGCAGGTTGATGTGGTGTGAATGATGAGGTTGATGATGAGTCCAATGCTCTAACCACTAGTGGAAGCGTCCTCTTGGATGCTGGTTAGAGTTATGACTCAGGACAGCCCCACATCATCAGCATGCCCAATGTCACTGAAGACTTATTTTTTTTGGTGAGAGAGAGAGAGAGTGAGAGAGAGAGCCAATTAAACAGGTAG
The DNA here is from genome assembly GCF_013265735.2 of Oncorhynchus mykiss. NCBI lineage: Eukaryota > Metazoa > Chordata > Actinopteri > Salmoniformes > Salmonidae > Oncorhynchus > Oncorhynchus mykiss. Next base: position 5,715,294 of record NC_050572.1, on the reverse strand, counting down.
CTGTCAGCTCGCACATTTTTAGGAATTACTGAATCTAAGAACACAATGACACCCTCTGTATTCATGTCATCTAGCAGACATGTTCTCAGGCACCAAGTATCAAACTCCTTTTACTCACAGGTAGACAGACGGTCAGACAATCAGGCAGTGTCAGTGTATGCAGGTGCATGTGATTGGTGATCTGTGATTTGCGATACTGTACTGTGTGTGGTGTGTGTGTCTCTCTATCTGTATGGGGGCGGTAGGTAGCCTAGTGGTTAGAGCGTTAGGCCAGTGAAATGACTGTGGTACTGTGTGTGGTGTGTGTCTCTATCTGTATGGGGGCGGTAGGTAGCCTAGTGGTTAGAGCGTTAGGCCAGTGAAATGACTGTGGTACTGTGTGTGGTGTGTCTCTCTATCTGTATGGGGGCGGTAGGTAGCCTAGTGGTTAGAGCGTTAGGCCAGTGAAATGACTGTGGTACTGTGTGTGGTGTGTCTCTCTATCTGTATGGGGGCGGTAGGTAGCCTAGTGGTTAGAGCGTTAGGCCAGTGAAATGACTGTGGTACTGTGTGTGGTGTGTCTCTATCTGTATGGGGGCGGTAGGTAGCCTAGCGGTTAGAGCGTTAGGCCAGTGAAATGACTGTGGTACTGTGTGTGGTGTGTCTCTCTATCTGTATGGGGGCGGTAGGTAGCCTAGTGGTTAGAGCGTTAGGCCAGTAACCGAAATGACTGTGGTACTGTGTGTGGTGTGTCTCTCTATCTGTATGGGGGCGGTAGGTAGCCTAGCGGTTAGAGCGTTAGGCCAGTGAAATGACTGTGGTACTGTGTGTGGTGTGTCTCTCTATCTGTATGGGGGCGGTAGGTAGCCTAGTGGTTAGAGCGTTAGGCCAGTGAAATGACTGTGGTACTGTGTGAACGCTGCACAGACCTCCAGGTAAAAGGAACATGAGATCAACAGGTTGTGTGTTGTCATGGCAAAGCTCCTAAAGACTACGCCACCACCGGTGAAACGGTGGAGTTGGCCAATCCCACAGACACTCATTCTGTGTCCCTCCTTCTTCCTCCTCTCTATCACTCCCTCCTCCTCCCTCTATCACTCCCTCCTCCCTCTATCACTCCCTCCATCACTCCCTCCTCCCTCTATCACTCCCTCCTCCTCTCTTTCACTCCCTCCTCCTCCTCTCTTTCACTCCCTCCTCCTCCTCTCTTTCACTCCCTCCTCCTCCTCTCTTTCACTCCCTCCTCCTCCTCTCTTTCACTCCCTCCTCCTCCTCTCTTTCACTCCCTCCTCCTCCTCTCTTTCACTCCCTCCTCTCTTTCACTCCCTCCTCTCTTTCACTCCCTCCTCTCTTTCACTCCCTCCTCTCTTTCACTCCCTCCTCTCTTTCACTCCCTCCTCTCTTTCACTCCCTCCTCTCTTTTACTCCCTCCTCTCTTTTACTCCCTCCTCCTCCTCCCTCTTTTACTCCCTCCTCCTCCTCCCTCTTTTACTCCCTCCTCCTCCTCCCTCTTTTACTCCCTCCTCCTCCTCCCTCTTTTACTCCCTCCTCCTCCTCCCTCTTTTACTCCCTCCTCCTCCTCCCTCTTTCACTCCCTCCATCCTCTCTGTCTCGCAATACTTTCACCTATAAGCAACAAATAACAGTTTACATGGCAACTGTACTATCAACACTGACAATCAAGACAATTTTGATCCTCTAAACATAGGCTATTTATTTACAGCATTTGAACACTCACTCATATATACACACACACAATAATACTATAAATGGTATAGTCTTTGGTAATATAATTATTTAATTGCCTATTTACCGGTATATAATTATTTACTGTACTATTTTCTACACGGTCTGATGATTTTGTTGATTGAGTTACTTTCCTGGCTGCAGTACCAAAACCAAACACAAGGGCGCCCTGTTGCATTAAACCCACTTTAAAACCGACGTCATAGCCCTGCGACATTTTCAAAATGGCGTAATCTGAACGAAAACAATGTGGTGATGAAAACTATAGTGGGAAACGAGAGGATTTTGTTTCATTCACCGCACCGACAACTTTAAATCCAGCGACACTATGCCGGTGTGCAACTTTTGGATGCAAGGCCGGTGTCGATATGGCGACAAGTGTTGGAATGAGCACCCAAAAGCAGGCGGTGGCGGCTACGGTGGAGAGTACAACAGCCGCCCCCCTCAACAGTCCAACAGAGGCGGGGGAGGAGGTAAGGAGTACCTAGTTGTAGTAGCTCCCAGTCTTTTTCTGCTATACTGTAGCTAGTCATGGAACGATTGAGAACGGAGATCTGATTTAGTTTTTTTTTTAAACACTACTGATTCCACACAACGTATCGACGCTTGTGTCACACGAACGCTTCAAAGGCACCGACGTTGTCATTGCGCTAAAATAGTACGCACCATCTGGATATGTGTTCAACATTCACCTCCTGCTACCATTTCTGTCAAGCCGTCTACGCATACGTTCGATAAATTCAACATATGCACCACAAAGAACGCACTGCAAGGCAAACGCAGCGTTTCATTGGGAATTAATGTAATTATGTTGGCCAACATGAGATCGTTGTCGGTGTGTTCTAAGCGTAACAATACTACGCGATGATGACGTTCTCAGCTTGACGTCACACTGTCATCTGAATACGGGATTATAACGATGACAACATGATGTGAGTTTGAATTTCGTGGTCGCACATTGAGATGTGTTTGCAAGTACGATTAGCAAATGTGTCATTTAATTTCGCAAGTTTGTATCATGATGTGTGAAAGATTTAACAACGGTCGCAAACTTGTAATTTGACATTTACAGGTAATCATCTTTATCTCTGACTCTGGAGTCTGTTGCTATGTCTCTTCTCATGGAGGCTTCCCTGTTCAGAGGAAACATGGAGCATTTTATGGAGGAGTTGTATTTACTATGCGCTCTTCCGGGACAATGTGGATCAACCGGTTGTTTCAGTGCAACAATTGTTTACTGGCAGAGGACTATAGAGAAGAAGTGGCTACTCTGTCTCGTCTGACGCACCGGCTCCTCCGTCAGCCACAACGGGTTTTGCGGCTCGAGCCGCTTAAAAATTCCGGAACCTCCTCTCACCAGCTCTATGGCAAGAAACATCTTGGTTCCTATCCTAGGGCTCGGGTACAGCGCATTAGGCTGCTTCCTATCATTTTACACCAGAAGAAGGGGACTGTCGTAATCCACGTGGGATCTATACTGAACAAAAATATAAACGCAACATGTAATGTGTTGGTCCCATTTTTCATGAGCTGAAATAAAAAATATCCCAGAAATGTTCCATATGAACAAAAAAAGCTTATTTCTCCAAAATTGTCCATAAATTTGTTTTTGATAATTTCTCTTTTGCCAAGGTAATCCATCCACTTGACAAGTGTATCATATCAAAAAGCTGATTTAAATGGCATGATCATTACGCAGGTGCAACTTGTGCTGGGGATAATAAACGTCTATTTTAAAATGTGTAGTGTTGTCACAACACAATGCCACAGATGTCTCGAATGAGTGTGCAATTGGGATGCTGACCGCAGGAATGTCCGCCAGGGTTGTTACCAGAGAATTGAATGTTCATTTTTCTACCATAAGCCGCCTCCACGTCGGTTTTTAAGAATTTGACATTATGTCCAACTAGCCTCACAACCGCAGTCCCATGTGTATGGCGTTATGTGGGCGAGCGGTTTGCTGATGTCACCGTTGTGAACAGAGTGCCCCATGGTGGCGGTGGGCAAGTATAAAACTACGGACATTTTATTCGTGGCAATTTGAATCGCATTTTTTACTTGTGAATCCCTTTCTACAAATTTACTAAACTTTCTACAAGCTTACGAATCTCTTGGTAACGTGACAGAACAATGTGCAGATTCAAAATTTGCAGCAGAATGTTCATACTCGTAAATGGATTTGTAACCGTTGTGAAAATAAATAATGTTCTTGTTGAACGTATTTAAACGTCAACTTTACCACCGTTGTAGATTTGACAAGCTAGCGAAAATACACATTTGTGAATCACACTTGCACCCACATCTGTGTGCGACCACGAAATCCAAAATACAATCTCATGTAGTTCCGTCACCATTAAGATCCATAATCCCTGAACTGACAAGGAGCCGACTTCTGCTGGAAGGTTTTTGTTTTTTTTATCAAGATATTTCACCTTTGCAGGTGGAAAGATCGCTCCATTTTTTTGTTAAAAAGTAAAGTTTTCTTTGCCAAGAAAATCACAATACGATATTATCCCAATAGTTACAGTACCAGTTTCTAATCTTTTTAAATGATGAGTTTTGATTGGCTGTTCAGTTTTTATTAAATTTAACATCCTAAATCATGCAATGGAGCCACCATCCTTTGTAAATGTTTAGTTAGTTAAAAAAAATACATAACACATTAGATCTGGTAAAAGATAATACAAAGAAAAAAACATTTTTTGTACCGTCATCTTTGAAATGCAAGAGAAAGGCCATAATGTATTATTATAGCCCAGGCGCAATTTAGATTTTGGCCACTAGATGGCAGCAGTGGGTGTGCAACGTTTTAGAGTGATCCAATGAACCATTGCATTTCTGTTAAAATTTTGTATCAAGACTGTCCAAATGCGCCTAATTGGTTTATTAATACTTTTCAGGTTCATAACTGTGCACTCTCCTCAAACAATAGCATGGTATTCTTTCACTGTAATAGCTACTGTAAATTGGACAGCGCAGATAGATTAAAAGTAATTTAAGCTTTCTACCCAAACCAAATATGTCTATGTCTTGGGAAATGTTCTTGTTACTTACAACCTCATGTGAGCTTGAAGGCACACTGTGTGTTGTGAAATCTGTGAATGTATTGTAATGTTTTAAAATTGTATAAACTGCCTTTACTTTGCTGGACCCCAGGAAGAGTAGCTGCTGCTTTGGCAGCAGGTCTCTCCAGAGATGCTAGATTGGGTTCAAGTCTGGGCTCTGGCAGGGCCACTCGAGGACATTCAGAGATTTCTCCCAAAGCCACTCCTGCATTGTCTTGGCTGTGTGCTTAGGGTCGTTGTCCTGCTGAGGGGTTAACCTTCGTCCCAGTCTGAGGTTCTGAGCACTCTGGAGCAGGTTTTCATCAAGGATCTCTCTGTACTTTGCTCCGTTCATCTTTCCGTCGATCTTGACTAGTCTCTCAGTCCCTGCTGCTGAAAAACATCCCCACAGCATGATGCTGCCACCACCATGCTTCACTGTAGGGATGATGCCAGGTTTCCTCCAGAAGTGAATCGTGACATTCAGGCCAAAGAGTTCAATCTTGGTTTCATCAGACCAGAGAATCTTGTTTCTCATGGTCTGAGAGTACTTTAGGTGCCTTTTGGCAAACTCCAAGCGGGCTGTCATGTGCCTTTTACTGAGGAGTGGCATCCTTCTGGCCACTCTACCATAAAGGCCTGATTTGGTGGAGTGCTGCAGAGATGGTTGTCCTTCTGGAAGGCACAATCCTGTCTCGGAGCTCTGTGGACAATTACTTTGACCTCATGGCTTGGTTTTTGCTCTGACATGGACTGTCAACTGTGGGATCTTATATAGACAGGTGTGTGCCTTTCGAAATCATGTCCAATCAGTTGAATTTACCACAGGTGGATCCTTGATATGTTGTAGAAACTTCTCAAGGATGATAAATGGAAACAGGATGCACCTGAGCTCAATTTCGAGTCTCCTAGCAAAGGGTCTGACTACCTATGTAAATAAGGTATTTCTGTTTTTATTTTTAATACATTAGCAACATTTCTTAACCTGTTTTGACTTTGTCATTATGGGGTATTGTGAATACGTTGCTGAGGATTTAATAAAATGTGATCCATTTTCGAATAAGGCTGTAACGTAACAAACTTTGGGAAAAGTCAAGGGGTCTGAATACTTTCCCGAAGGCGCTGTATAAACATCAAACATGCTGATATTTATTCCTGACCAGGAAATATCTCTTAATGTACACCTTCGGGCGAGGTTTGGCTCTGGGCTGTGAACCTTCGGGCGAGGTTTGGCTCCGGGCTGTGAACCTTCGGGCGATGTTTGGCTCTGGGCTGTGAACCTTCGGGCGAGGTTTGGCTCTGGGCTGTGAACCTTAGGGCGAGGTTTGGCTCTGGGCTGTGAACCTTCGGGCGAGGTTTGGCTCTGGGCTGTGAACCTTCGGGCGAGGTTTGGCTCTGGGCTGTGAACCTTCGGGCGAGGTTTGGCTCTGGGCTGGTGAGATTACTCTTGCAGTAAACCTTCAGCAGAGGTTCGGGCAAGTAAAAAAACAAAAACATTTTTTTTAACAGAAACTGATGGGCTATTGAAGCTATTGAATTGAAAGTGGGTCATCATGTTATGCAGCCTAGAAACACATTTCTCCCGTCCAATATAAGGGTAGTCAAATCTATGAACGTCCTGTTTTCAGGGTTTGGGAACAGAGTGTGGGTGAACCCAGCTCAGAGGTCTGGAGGAGGAAACTACGTCCAGCCGTCATCCTTCTCTTCCCAGCAGGGTGGCAACAACTGGGGTCCAGGAGGAGGAGGAGGAGGAAGGGACAGCCAAGCCCAGAGCTCTAACTTCAGTTTCGCAGCCTCCTCTCCAAACCAAAACAGATTTTCTGCCTTAAACACTCAAAGCAGCTTCGACAAAGGTGGGAGAGGAGAAGGGGAAGACAATGAAAAACACTTGTAAGTCCACTGATTGCTTGGTTGGGAACAATTTTCTCAATGGGATTCAGAATTGACACACACACACACACACACACACACACACACACACATGGGGCAAAAAAGTATTTAGTCAGCTACCAATTGTGCAAGTTCTCCCACTTAAAAAGATGAGAGAGGCCTGTAATTTTCACCATAGGTACACTTCAACTATATATATATATATATATATATATATATATATATATATATATATAAAAATGAGTCCCTGACAAAGTAGTCTGTAAATGAAATGGCCTGTTATCAGAATGCCTTGTCTCCAGGGAAACCATCCAGAAAGATATGGAGATCTGGGAGACTTCAGGCCAGTGGCTTTTCTCCTGTTACTCTGTCCTCAAAGCAACCATCTCAGGTAAGAGAAACAGCTTAGCTTTGGTCTGTCCCACTATTTGACACTATCACACACACACACACTTATTTTTTTAACCTCAATTTAACCTGGCTAGTCAGTTAAGAACAAATTCTTATTTTCAACGACGGCCTAGGAACAGTGGGTTAACTGCCTGTTCAGGGGCAGAACGACAGATTTGTACCTTGTCAGCTTGGGGATTTGAACTTGCAACCTTTTGGTTACTAGTCCAACGCTCTAACCACTAGGCTACCCTGCCTCCCCACATGGGCCCCGTAGCACGCGCTCCAGCAGGTATATCTCACTAGTCATCCCCAAAGCCAACACCTCCTTTGGCCGCCTTTCCTTCCAGTTCTCTGCTGCCAATGACTGGAACGAATTGCAAAAATTGCTGAAGTTGGAGACTTTTATATCTCCCTGACTATCTGGGCAACTTACCGATCGCTGCAGCTGTACACAGTCCATCTGTAAATATCCCATCCAACTACCTCATCCCCATATTGTTTTATTATTTATTTTTGCTCTTTTGCACCCCAGTATCTCTACTTGCACATCATCATCTGCACATCTATCACCAGTGTTAATTTGATACATTTCCTACCGGGTTAAATAAAGGTGAAATAAAATAAATTAATAAAAACATGGACGGAACATCTTGGATAGATCTTGATGTAGTAGCTGTAGTAGTAGTAGTAGTAGTAGTAGTAGTAGCTGTTGTAGTAGTAGTAGTAGTAGCAGTAGCAGTAGTAGTAGCAGTAGTAGTAGCTGTAGTAGTAGCAGTAGCAATAGTAGTAGTAGCTGTAGTAGTAGTAGCTGTAGTAGTAGTAGCTGTAGTAGTAGTAGTAGCAGAAGTAGCTGTAGTAGTAGTAGTAGCAGAAGTAGCTGTAGTAGTAGTTGTAGTAGTAGTAGCTGTAGTAGTAGTAGCTGTAGTAGCAGAAGTAGTTGTAGCTGTTGTAGTAGTAGTAGTAGTAGTAGTAGTATTAATAGCTCTAGTAGTAGTAGTAGTAGTAGTAGTAGTATTAGTAGCTGTAGTAGTAGTAGGAGAAGTAGCTGTAGTAGTAGTAGTAGTAGCAGAAGTAGCTGTAGTAGTAGCAGAAGTAGCTGTAGTAGTAGCAGAAGTAGCTGTAGTAGTAGTAGTAGTAGCTGTAGTAGAAGTAGCTGTAGTAGTAGTTGTAGTAGTAGTAGCAGAAGTAGCAGGCTATATTAGATTGGCTGTGATGTTAACTCCAGTATATTGAATGGATGTGGACGACATTGAACCGCGTCTCCTCCTCTGTGCAGGGTTCACAGAGCTCTCTCCAGAGGAGCTGAGACTGGAGTACTACAACACCAAGCCGTCTGGAGACCTGCAGGGATACGTGAGTAGAATCACATGCATGTGTCCCTTTATCTGCATCAACACTGTATAACGTGAAGGCATCTGCACTGGGATTCAATGTCATGAACACAGTATAACGTGAAGCCATCTGCACTGGGATTCAATGTCATGAACACAGTATAACGTGAAGCCATCTGCACTGGGATTCAATGTCATGAACACAGTATAACGTGAAGCCATCTGCACTGGGATTCAATGTCATGAACACAGTATAACGTGAAGCCATCTGCACTGGGATTCAATGTCATGAACACAGTATAACGTGAAGCCATCTGCACTGGGATTCAATGTCATGAACACAGTATAACGTGAAGCCATCTGCACTGGGATTCAATGTCATGAACACAGTATAACGTGAAGCCATCTGCACTGGGATTCAATGTCATGAACACTACTTTATTGATACATATGAGACAAACATTTGTCTTCTGCTTTTAACCCTAACCCTCTGATATACATACATTATGTAGGAGAGGCTGGAGCAGAGGGGAGAGGTCACACATTATGTAGTAGAGGCTGGAGCAGAGGGGAGAGGTCACACATTATGTAGTAGAGGCTGGAGCAGAGGGGAGAGAGAGGTCACACATTATGTAGTAGAGGCTGGAGCAGAGGGGAGAGGTCACACATTATGTAGGAGAGGGGGGAGAGAGAGGTCACACATTATGTAGGAGAGGGGAGAGAGAGGTCACACATTATGTAGGAGAGGGGAGAGAGAGGTCACACATTATGTAGGAGAGGGGGGAGAGAGGTCACACATTATGTAGGAGAGGGGAGAGAGAGGTCACACATTATGTAGGAGAGGGGGGAGAGAGAGGTCACACATTATGTAGGAGAGGGGGGAGAGAGAGGTCACACATTATGTAGGAGAGGGGAGAGAGAGGTCACACATTATGTAGGGGAGGGGGGAGAGAGAGGTCACACATTATGTAGGAGAGGGGAGAGGGAGGCCACACATTATGTAGGAGAGGCTGGAACAGAGGGGAGAGAGAGGTCACACATTATGTAGTAGAGGGGAGAGAGAGGTCACACATTATGTAGGAGAGGGGAGAGAGAGATCACACATTATGTAGTAGAGGGGAGAGAGAGGTCACACATTATGTAGTAGAGGGGAGAGAGAGGTCACACATTATGTAGGAGAGGGGAGAGAGAGGTCACACATTATGTAGGAGAGGGGAGAGAGAGGTCACACATTATGTAGGAGAGGGGGGAGAGAGAGGTCACACATTATGTAGGAGAGGGGAGAGGGAGGCCACACATTATGTAGGAGAGGCTGGAACAGAGGGGAGAGAGAGGTCACACATTATGTAGGAGAGGGGAGAGAGAGGTCACACATTATGTAGGAGAGGGGAGAGAGAGGTCACACATTATGTAGGAGAGGGGAGAGAGAGGTCACACATTATGTAGGAGAGGGGGGAGAGAGAGGTCACACATTATGTAGGAGAGGGGAGAGAGAGGTCACACATTATGTAGGAGAGGGGGGAGAGAGAGGTCACACATTATGTAGGAGAGGGGAGAGAGAGGTCACACATTATGTAGGAGAGGGGGGAGAGAGAGGTCACACATTATGTAGGAGAGGGGAGAGAGAGGTCACACATTATGTAGGAGAGGGGAGAGAGAGGTCACACATTATGTAGGAGAGGGGGGAGAGAGAGGTCACACATTATGTAGGAGAGGGGAGAGAGAGGTCACACATTATGTAGGAGAGGGGAGAGAGAGGTCACACATTATGTAGGAGAGGGGAGAGAGAGGTCACACATTATGTAGGAGAGGGGGGAGAGAGAGGTCACACATTATGTAGGAGAGGGGGGAGAGAGAGGTCACACATTATGTAGGAGAGGGGAGAGAGAGGTCACACATTATGTAGGAGAGGGGAGAGAGAGGTCACACATTATGTAGGAGAGGGGAGAGAGAGAGGTCACACATTATGTAGGAGAGGGGAGAGAGAGGTCACACATTATGTAGGAGAGGGGAGAGAGAGGTCACACATTATGTAGGAGAGGGGGGAGAGAGAGGTCACACATTATGTAGGAGAGGGGAGAGAGAGGTCACACATTATGTAGGAGAGGGGGGAGAGAGAGGTCACACATTATGTAGGAGAGGGGGGAGAGAGAGGTCACACATTATGTAGGAGAGGGGAGAGAGAGGTCACACATTATGTAGGAGAGGCTGGAGCAGAGGGGAGAGAGAGGTCACACATTATGTAGGAGAGGCTGGAGCAGAGGGGAGAGAGAGGTCACACATTATGTAGGAGAGGGGAGAGAGAGGTCACACATTATGTAGGAGAGGCTGGAGCAGAGGAGAGAGGTCACACATTATGTAGTAGAGGCTGGAGCAGAGGGGAGAGAGAGGTCACACATTATGTAGGAGAGGGGAGAGAGAGGTCACACATTATGTAGGAGAGGCTGGAGCAGAGGGGAGAGAGAGGTCACACATTATGTAGGAGAGGGGAGAGAGAGGTCACACATTATGTAGGAGAGGCTGGAGCAAAGGGGAGAGAGAGGTCACACATTATGTAGGAGAGGGGAGAGGGAGGTCACATTATGTAGGAGAGGGGAGAGGGAGGTCACACATTATGTAGGAGAGGGGAGAGAGAGGTCACACATTATGTAGGAGAGGGGGGAGAGAGGTCACACATTATGTAGGACAGGGGAGAGGGAGGTCACACATTATGTAGGAGAGGCTGGAACAGAGGGGAGAGAGAGGTCACACATTATGTAGTAGAGGGGGGAGGGAGGTCACATTATGTAGGAGAGGGGAGAGGGAGGTCACACATTATGTAGGAGAGGGGAGAGAGAGGTCACACATTATGTAGGAGAGGGGAGAGGGAGTTCACACATTATGTAGGAGAGGGGAGAGAGAGGTCACACATTATGTAGGACAGGGGAGAGGGAGGTCACACATTATGTAGGAGAGGGGAGAGAGAGGTCACACATTATGTAGGACAGGGGAGAGGGAGGTCACACATTATGTAGGAGAGGGGAGAGGGAGGTCACACATTATGTAGGAGAGGGGAGAGAGAGGTCACACATTATGTAGGACAGGGGAGAGGGAGGTCACACATTATGTAGGAGAGGGGAGAGGGAGTTCACACATTATGTAGGAGAGGCTGAAGCATCCGCAGTGCAGCGCCCAATGAGAGGTTTAGGGGCTTAAGTTCCTTATTCCCAACAGTGATTCTAACTTAAGGACAGGGATTCCAGATAGCATCACATTACATATATATGTCTGTGTGTTTTTTTTTACTGAGAAATTAATTTCAATCAATACTGACAGCAGCCTTCCTTGTGTTTGTAGGCTAACGTCATCAATCAGCTGGTCAACCAATGGAGAAGCAGAGTCCAGGAGCTGAGGGCTATGAGCGGCAACACCAGAGTCGCTATGGTAACACACACACACACACACACACACACACACACACACACACACACACACACTACTTTCTGTAGTAATACGACAAGACAAATATAAAGCCTTGTATGTACCAGGTGAGTAATACTCTCTAGTCTCTCCCAGCTTGCAGAGCTGGACAACCCAGCACCACAGGCAGCGTCTGGAGGTTTTGGGTCGACACCAGTGACCGGCTTTGGGTCCTCAGCACCATCTGGCTTCGGAACAGGTAAGATCTGCTGTAGCCTGTGTTCTTCATAGGAAGACAATACAAATGGAATACAGACATGGAGGCCTTCTGTAACTCCTATGTTGACTGGCTAAGACCCTCTAACTCCTAGGTTGACTGGCTAAGACCCCCTGTAACTCCTAGGTTGACTGGCTAAGACCCCCTGTAACTCCTAGGTTGACTGGCTAAGACCCCCCTGTAACTCCTAGGTTGACTGGCTAAGACCCCCTGTAACTCCTATGTTGACTGGCTAAGACCCCCTGTAACTTCTATGTTGACTGGCTAAGACCCCCTGTAACTCCTATGTTGACTGGATAAGACCCCCTGTAACTCCTATATTAACTGGATAAGACCCCCTCTAACTCCTAGGTTGACTGGATAAGACCCTCTAACTCCTAGGTTGACTGGATAAGACCCTCTAACTCCTATATTAACTGGATAAGACCCCCTCTAACTCCTATATTAACTGGATAAGACCCCCTGTAACTCCTAGGTTGACTGGATAAGACCCCCCTGTAACTCCTAGGTTGACTGGCTAAGACCCCCTGTAACTCCTATGTTAACTGGATAAGACCCTCTAACTCCTATGTTAACTGGATAAGACCCTCTAACTCCTATGTTAACTGGATAAGACCCTGTAACTCCTATGTTAACTGGATAAGACCCTGTAACTCCTATGTTAACTGGATAAGACCCCCTGTAACTCCTATGTTAACTGGATAAGACCCTCTAACTCCTATATTAACTGGATAAGACCCCCTGTAACTCCTATGTTAACTGGATAAGACCCTCTAACTCCTATATTAACTGGATAAGACCCTCTAACTCCTATATTAACTGGATAAGACCCTGTAACTCCTATATTAACTGGATAAGACCCTGTAACTCCTATGTTAACTGGATAAGACCCTGTAACTCCTATGTTAACTGGATAAGACCCTCTAACTCCTATGTTAGTGGGACATGCAGTTGTCTTTTTAAATATTTACTTGCGTTCCTAATCCTCTTCATTCCTATATTGAACATACGGTTCCCATGAGAGTGCCAATGTTTGTGCCTGAGGATAGTGGGCTCGTAGGATGATATAAACTCAGCAAGAAAAGAAACGTCCCTTTTTCAGGACCCTGTCTTTCAAAGACAATTTGTAAAAATCCAAATAGCTTCACAGATCTTCATTATAAAGGGTTTAAACACTGTTTCCCCATGCTTGTTCAATGAACCATGAACAATTAACGAACATGCACCTGTGGAACGGTCGTTAATAAGACACTAACAGCTTACAGACTGTAGGCAATTAAGGTCACAGTTATGAAAACTTAGGACACTAAAGAGGCCTTTCTACTGACTCTGAAAAACACCAAAAGAAAGATGCTCAGGGTACCTGCTCATCTGTGTGAATGTGCCTTAGGCCTGCTGGAAGGAGGCATGAGGAGTGCAGATGTGGCCAGGGCAATACATTGCAATGTCCGTACTGTGAGACGCCTAAGACAGCGCTACAGGGAGACAGGACGGACAGCTGATCGTCCTCGCAGTGGCAGACCATGTGTAACAACACCTGCACAGGATTGGTACATCCGAACATCACACCTGCGGGACAGGTACAGGATGGCAACAACAACTGCCCGAGTTACACCAGGAACGCACAATCCCTCCATCAGTGTTCTGACTGTCCGCAATAGGCTGAGAGAGGCTGGACTGAGGGCTTATAGGCCTGTTGTAAGGCAGGTCCTCACCAGACGTTACCGGCAACAACGTCGCCTATGGGCACAAACCCACCGTCACTGGACCAGACAGGACTGGCAAAAAGTGCTCTTCACTGACGAGTCGCGGTTTTGTCTCACCAGGGATGATGGTTGGATTCACGTTTATCGTCGAAGGAATGAGCGTACCATCGAGGCCTGTACTCTGAAGCGGGATCGATTTGGAGGTGGAGGGTCCATCATGGTCTGGGGGGGTGTGTCACAGCATCATCGGACTGAGCTTTGCATTGCAGGCAATCTCAACGCTGTGCGTTACAGGGAAGATATCCTCCTCCCTCATGTGGTACCCTTCCTGCAGGCTCATCCTGACATGACCCTCCAGCATGACATTGCCACCAGCCATACTGCTCGTTCTGTGCGTGATTTCCTGCAAGACAGGAATGTCAGTGTTCTGCCATGGCCAGAGAAGAGCCCGGATCTCAATCCCATGGAGCACGTCTGGACCCTGTTGGATCGGAGGGTGAGGGCTAGGTCCATTCCTCCCAGAAATGTCCGGGAACTTGCAGGTGCCTTGGTGGAAGAGTGGGGTAACATTTCACAGTAATAACTGGCAAATCTGGTGCAGTCCATGAGGAGGAGATGCACTGCAGTACTTAATGCAGCTGGTGGCCACACCAGATACTGACTGTTACTTTTGATTTTGACCCCCCCTTTGTTCAAGGACACATTATTCAATTTCTGTTAGTCACATGTCTGTGGAACTTGTTCAGTTTATGTCTCAGTTGTTGAATCTTATGTTCATAAAAATATTTACACATGTTAAATTTGCTGACAATTAACGCAGTTGACAGTGAGAGGACGTTTCTTTTTTTGCTGAGTTCATATATCTGGTACTTCTCTCAAACTGGACTCTCCCTCCTCTCCTCAGGTTTCGGAGTGCCGGCTCAGGTCCCAGTCCAGGACACCTCAGGTGCCAGTAATTTCAGCTTTGCTGGACCAGGTGCAGCTTCTGCTGCTCTCGGCAGTGCTGCGTCAGCCGTCCCACCAGCTCCCACTGGGATTGGCTCGATGGCCACCACTGTTCCCTCGGCAGCCGGTTTCTCCTTTGCCACCTCTGCTGCCAACAAGGAGACAACTACAGCCGGTTTCGGAGCTCCTGCCTCTGCGTCCGGGTTTAGCTTCGCCTCGACGGTCGCTGGTGGAGGAGGGGCATTTGGAGGGAGTGGTTTCGGGAGTGCAGCGCCAGTGGCTGCAAGTGGTTTTGGACAGGCGAGTGGAGGGTTTGGGGTTATGGCCCCAGCAGACAGTCTCTTCACCCCCCACAGCCAGCTGAGTGAAGAGGAACTGAAGGAGTTTGGAGGGAAGAGGTTCACCCTGGGACAGATACCACTCAAACCCCCCCCTGTTAATATGCTGGTGGTCTGATCCCACCACTCAACCCCCCCCCCCCCCCCCCCCCGTTAATATGCTGGTGGTCTGATCCCACCACTCAAACCCCCCCTTGTTAATATGCTGGTGGTCTGATCCCACCACTCAAACCCCCTCCTGGTCTGATCCCACCACTCAACCCCCCCCCCCCCCCCCCCTGTTAATAAGCAGGTGGTCTGATCCCCCCCCCCCCCCCCCCCTGTTAATAAGTAGGTGGTCTGATCCCCCACTCAACCCCCCCCCCCTGTTAATATGCAGGTGGTCTGATCCCCCCCCTGTTAATAAGCAGGTGGTCTGACCCCCCCCCCCCTGTTAATAAGCAGGTGGTCTGATCCCCCACTCAACCCCCCCCCCCCCCCCTGTTAATATGCAGGTGGTCTGACCCCCCCCCCCCCCTGTTAATAAGCAGGTGGTCTGATCCCACCACTTTCCTTTTAACTGACCTGATGGAAAAGAGCTGGACTGAATATATCTCTGAAGACTTTTTGATGAGTAAAAACCACCGCTAATTTACAGAATCTCCCCCATCCTTGATGTAATCACTAATCTGACTAGTTTATACTGGGGGGGGGGAGAAGAAAAAACAATCTATCAAATGGATTCTGAATGATGTCAAGTTTCAACCAAGATGGTGTTCCTGGTAACAGTGCCATGTCATTTGGTTGAAAGGTTTCCTTTTAAAATGAAAGGGTGGAGCAGAATGTAAAACAGATGATAGTCAGACTACTGGTGGTCTGACTGTACCAGGGACTAAAATAGGCTACTACCTTGCTATTTTAACATTTAAATAAGTGTGTTTTAATTATGGTTGGTGGTATTTTTGCTTTGAACCAAACGATGGTCTGTTTTTGTTTGCTTTCACCTCGTGTGTCTCTCCCCCCCAGGTGTATATTCTATAAACAATACTTTGTTCTGTCGTTCATTAAATTAAAACCGTCTTGTGATTTTATCAGAACATAAAACGTGTGTACAGTAGCAGATGAGACGTTTTTCATATTGGTCCTATACAATTCACATTGTACCAGAGAGCCACCATGAATGAGGCTCTCTGATTGGACTCGTCGTGGCTCATCCTGTATAACTACTGCAAATACACACTTTTTCTATTCACACACTGGCCATATACACACAGATATATTTTGAGTCTCGGAAGCTAATTTCTTGCAATTCTATACATTTTACCATGGGGGTTTTGTACTGTGTATTTAAATACTGTATTCTCGACACGGCTCATTATATTTCTACGTTGTATTTTAGTTACATTGTTTTATACAACAGCACATATTTTGTTTTATATTGTAATGAAACAGCAGGGAGCAGGTCTCGAACCCTCGACCTTCGAGCCCGAGGTCCGGTGATGCTATCGACTGTGTCGCAAATGCATGCTCGTGCGGCAAGGGTCGATTTCCGCGCTAATAAACCCAGGGTCGTCACAATATACTGGATTCTGCGTATACTCAATCTCCACGAGGAGTATAAAAGTAGTGTAGTGGAGGTATACGCCATGTAAATGAATAAGGCTGAACAGATCACAGTGTTACAATGTTGATTAACATACACACGCATGTGCCAAAATGCAATCTGTGGGGAAAACATCATTATAGAATGCTCATACCATTTGCGAGCGGTTTCTTGGACAGAGTTGGAAATATCCGGTGGAAATTTAGAAAGAGGGAAAATCTAGAGTCAACAACGACCATGGTTTGCCATTTACCAGCTGTTTCGTTATGGTCAGTATTATAGCCGTGGGAAGTAGTTTATGCGTGGGGGGGTGATGCGATAATTTTTTGTCAGCCGATTGGGTTCCTGGGGAAACTTTAAATTATTTTTATTTCAGGGGGTGCTGAAGGTGCAGCACCCGTACATTCCGCATCTATGGCCAGTGTGTATTTACACCAAAAAAAAAATCGAAATAAAAAGTTAAATGAAACTGAAAAAAATACCCTGTCTGTCGCTTATGACCAAGTGCGCATGCGCAAACTATCTCCAACATAATCCGCCGTTACCCATGATGCCAATTTAGCAATTTTGCTGCTAGATTTAGCAATTTATCAGACTACCATGGCAACCTTTTTTTTCAAACAGCACCTAGCAACAAATGTAGCTATTTTTAACAACTTTTTGGAACTTGTAGCAACTTTTGAAAAGTGACTCAAATGCTAAAATGCACGCATTTCCCCTCTAAATGACACTAAAACGATTTTCTCTTGGCACACACTCAAGTCACAACACGTGCCTGGCTGCATTGTGAGTGACGTCGGCGGAAGGCCTGCCGCAATTTCAGTAAATTACTAATCATTGTTGTCTGACTGCAGCAGCAGTAGTAGTACGGGTTCAACGAGACAAACCCAATGAATATAGTTGGTCACGAATGTTTTGATCTTGAACAGAACTTTCAACATCAATCAACATGTGTCAATCAAAAATTGTACAGCCAGAAATACAGAAAGTAGTGGGTGTCTGTACCTGAACAAATATTATTTGTTTTGCCGAGATGGCAGTCAACGTTATTGTGTATTCTACGTAATGATACCACAACGTCATTTAGCAACAAATCAACCTGCCTCTAGCAATGTAGTATATTTAATTCAACTGCTAATAATACTAGGTCAATTTCACATTCACAAATGGTCTAATTCAAAAACCTAACTTTTTTCACTTAATAAATGAGTTTAAACTTTAACTAAAATGGAAAACAAAAAGGCAATTAAAACTTGTATTAGTAATGAATATGATTTGTTTGTTTAGGATTCCTGTAAATAGTTTGTTTGTATGCTTGTTTGCATGTGCCTATTCCTCTTTTGTTTGTTGATATTTGTTTAAATTATTATTATTATTTATTTTTTTAAACCTGCTTGAAGCAACTTCCGCTGAAAATGAGTTGGCAACACTGGTCATTACTGCCAAGCACAGGTCGGCTGATTCCGCAGCAGGAAATCACTGTGTCACCCACAACACTTTATGAACGTCATATCTATCTGTTGTTTCACTGCGCTACACGGAATACAATCATATTTCATCAAAGTAGATTAAGTAGACAATATACTTTAAAAAATATATATATATTTATTTTTTACAGTGATGGCATATTTCTAAATAAACCGAGTGATTTTATTGAGGGTGCAGAATAGGTCAAAAACAATACTTGGATTTTAATTCAGACACGGGATTTTTTGGGGGGGTTGCATGTAATTTTTATTTAGGCCTTTTGTAGAAGTACATAACGACCACTATAAAATTAGTTGCTCAGCGAAACTCCATTCTTTGGTAAGTACCGAATTTATTTGGACATTATTAAACTTGAGAAGCAGATGAATAGCAAGTTGAATGTCTGCTTCCGGGGCTTGAGAATGCAATTTGGGTTCATTCTCTCCGGCATTTCTCTATTTCTAGTTCATTATTATAGTGTACTTTTTTTTATTGTGAACAATTTACTGCATTGTTAGGAGCTGGTAACATGAGCATTTCGCTACACTCGTTATAACATCTGCTAAACCGTATAACGCGACCAATAAACCTTTATTTTGGACTAACGTTAGAGGGTGACGTTTTCTAGCTTCCGATTGGCTGAGCGCCTGGAAGTGGGATCAGGAACAAGTATGAACGGTGTATCGCTGGTTGTCGGATTCCGAAACAGACAAACGACATCTCTAGGCTACACAGAGTGACATTATTTAAATGGGCACAATAATCCAGCTTTACTACGAGAGAGTAGTAGTAGTAGTAGTAGTAGTAGTAGTAGTAGTAGTAGTAGTAGTAGTAAGTAACTAACTAACTAACTAACTAGGATATCCGTTCAGAATGCCCAGTGGCGATATGACACGTGTGCTCGGCATACTCGGCTCTCTGTATCGGCACGTCGAGACCCTGGAGGAGTTTGCAGACCATATTGTATTCAGAGAGGGACAGAGAGCGGTGCTCATCGAACCGACAGATACAACGCGCTTCATATCGTTTGTCCGGGGAGTGTTGGTCTGCACGGATAAAACCCTACAGGACGTCCCCAGCTGCAATCAGGTACATGTGTAGTTGGCTAGTTACAGAACTAAAGCGTAGTCTAAGTAACTAGCTATCTAACAGCATGGAGTAGCCGAGTTTTTACTTAGCCAGCTTGGTTCAATATTTGCAATGAAATGCAACGTTTTGAACTGACATTTGACTTTTAAGAGAGGTGTTTTGTATTGTTTTACAGCGCTATGTTTGACCCCCAAAAGCCATGGGTTAAAATGCACAGAGACAGACACACACACACACAAAACAATGTGCCAGTTATGTTGACGTATTGATTTAAATGTCGTCCTTAGATCAGCACCGTGCCTGAGCTGTTGGCGTTCGTGTTGAACAACATCAAGAGGAAAAAGAAAAGGAATGTCCTGGCGCACGGTTACGGTTACACGTTCCAGGACCGCGACGCAGACCAGTTTAAGTTTCATGGCGAGATCACTCAGAGTGCCATGTACATCCACTGCAGCGACTTATGGAAGAGGGTCTGCCAGCGCCTCGGCACGGACATCTCCAAGTACCTCCTGGAGAGCTGTTCCTTGTTCGTGACGGTGCCGCCGTCGTCCGCGTTCCAGGTGTGCGGCGTGCCTGTGTACGACCGCGTTTCCATGTCAACGGGTATCTCTAGGTTCCACCTGGGATACAAACGGAATGGTACTACTAGGAACAGCAGAGGGAGAAGTAAGGAGGTCAGAAATGGGGGATGGGAATTTCAGGGTTCTGCTGGGAGAAATAGGAGAAAGGATGGAGGTAGAGACACTGGGAAAAGGAAGGGAGACGAGGTCAGTTTGGGAGGGAAGAGGAAGAGGGAGAGGGAGGAGGTGGAAGGAGATGTGTGTTTGCCTGGAAAAAGGAGATGCACTCAAAGAGAAGCTCCCACAGTCTCCAGTGGGACTAGCGATCGTAAGCACAGAACACTGGAAACAAATGGGGTCAAGAGACCAGTGGAGGTCATTTCTCTCACCAAGGGACCCACACAGAGCCTACAGGTTTTCAATGGTTCTAGCAATGTGGAACAGGTGTCAGCAGAAATGGAACGTCTCAGGAAGCCAGTGGAGAAACTGGCTGGACCCGGAAGACCATTGGAGGCTGTGATGGTCACCATAGCACCCGCCGAGAGCTCTAAACAGGTCTCCAACTGCACAGGTAATATCGAGCAGATGTCAATGAAAACAGGACATAGAAGGCCAGCGGCTGTAGTCCCAAGACCAGTAGAAGAACAGTCTGGACCTGTATCGGCCACCGTCCATGTAGAGGGGGGCCCTAGTTGGAGAACAGGGTCGTTCCCACCGCTTCCCCACTCCCAGTGTTTCATCCGCACCCTGGGCATGCTCTACGGAGGGCGGGGCATGCGCCGCTTCCTACTAAACAGGAAGAGGAAAAGTAGGGACGAGGGGCCCAGGCGTCTGCAGGGGCGAGACTTAGTGAGACTGGTCTTCTTTGAAGGCGTGGCCTATCTGAACGGAACAGAAAGGAAGCCTGAGAGACTTCCCAGAAGATTTTTCACCTTGGTGCCTCTGTTTTGTCAGTTGTTACGTCGACACAGGAGGTGTCCCTATTCTAAGATACTGCAGAGGGTTTGTCCAGCAGTGGGACAGGGGGATATGGCCTCCCTCCTGCCCCAGCACAGTGCACCTCACCGGGTGTACCTCTTTGTCAGAGAGTGCCTCAACGCGGTGGTCCCCTCGGAGTTCTGGGGGTCGGACCATAACCGATTCAAATTCCTGTCCGCAGTCAGGAACTTCCTGTCCATGGGCAAGTTTGAGAGGATGTCATTGGCTGAGCTGATGTGGAAGATGAAGGTGAATGACTGTGATTGGCTGAAGATCAGCAAGACGGGTCAGTTCCTCTTCCACTACTTTCCCAGACTCTACTTTCCCAGACTCGCCCCCTTCTCTCTCTCTGTCTCCTCCATCCAGCTTCCATTAAATATGTTACTTACCTTCATTCCACCCATTCTAACCCCTCTCATCCCCAGGCCGCTGCCCGCCCAGTGAGCTGTCGTATCGGACGCGGGTGCTAGGCCAGCTCCTGGCTTGGCTGCTGGATGGCTATGTGCTAGGCCTGGTGAGAGCTATGTTCTACGTCACAGAGAGCATGGGACAGAAGAACGCACTGCGCTTCTACAGATACCAGGTCTGGGCCAAGCTGCAGGAGCTGGCTTTCAGGTATTATACACAGTTACACATGTACGAACATGATAATTTTTATCTGTCTCACTATCATACACAGCCCTCAGTTGTTTAGTCACTCAGACTTAAACAAAATCTCGCTGTGTCTCGCTCTGTCGCTGTGTCTCGCTCTGTCGCTGTGTCTCGCTCTGTTGCTGTGTCTCGCTCTGTCGCTGTGTCTCGCTCTGTCGCTGTGTCTCGCTCTGTCGCTGTGTCTCGCTCTGTCGCTGTGTCTCGCTCTGTCGCTGTGTCTCGCTCTGTCGCTGTGTCTCGCTCTGTCGCTGTGTCTCGCTCTGTCGCTGTGTCTCGCCCTGTCGCTGTGTCTCGCTCTGTCGCTGTGTCTCGCTCTGTCGCTGTGTCTCGCTCTGTCGCTGTGTCTCGCTCTGTCTTTGTGTCTAGCGCTGTCTCTGTGTCTCGCGCTCTCTGTCTCGCGCTGTCTCTGTCTCGCGCTGTCTCTGTGTCTCGCGCTGTCTCTGTGTCTCGCGCTGTCTGTCGCTGTGTCTCGCTCGCTCTGTCGCTGTGTCTCGCTCGCTCTGTCGCTGTGTCTCGCTCGCTCTGTCGCTGTGTCTCGCTCGCTCTGTCGCTGTGTCTCGCTCGCTCTGTCGCTGTGTCTCGCTCGCTCTGTCGCTGTGTCTCGCTCGCTCTGTCGCTGTGTCTCGCTCGCTCTGTCGCTGTGTCTCGCTCTGTCTCTGTCGCTGTGTCTCGCTCCCGCTCACTTTAACTCTGTGGTCAGCGTTGACACATTTTTATGACCTTGTTCCCAGTGGTCACCTCTCTAAAGGTCAGATGTCAGAGTTGACCCTGGCCCAGGTGACGTCGCTCCCCAAAACCACTGTCCCCTCCCGCCTCCGCTTCATCCCCAAGACCGAAGGGATGAGACCCATCACACGGGTCATAGGGGCTGACGCCAAAACAAGGGTATGACTTTGACCCCTTTTTAATAAGAACTGTTTTCTTAAGTTTATATCTGTCTTGCTGTCAATGTGTGTGTGTTGTCTGTCCCTCCAGTTGTTCCAGACCCGTGTGAAGGAGCTGTTAGATGTGCTAGGTGTCTGTGTACGGTCCTCTCCCTCTCTCCTGGGCTCTACAGTGTGGGGGTTGACCGACATCCACAGAGTCCTCTCTTCCATCACCCCTGCTCAGAAAGACAAACCACAGCGGCTCTACTTTGTCAAGGTTGATCTGACCGTTTCATTCCATAGTTCTATACCTTTACTCCCCCCTCCCCTCTCATTTTCTCTCCACTTGCTCTCTCTCTCTCCCCCAGGGGTGAAAGTAAGCTGGTACAGTACAGCGTCCCGGTAAAATAAATAGTGGGGGTACGCCCTACCGGTAAAACATGAGCCTATCACAATGAAAACAAAATGGCAAGAGAACTGTAGGCTATTAGACCGTTGTTAATCATTACCGTATCCAGTATGTACTGTACATTACCGTATCCAGTATGTACTGTACATTACCGTATCCAGTATGTACTGTACATTACCGTATCCAGTATGTACTGTACATTACCGTATCCAGTATGTACTGTACATTACCGTATCCAGTATGTACTGTACATTACCGTATCCAGTATGTACTGTACATTACCGTATCCAGTATGTACTGTACATTACCGTATCCAGTATGTACTGTACATTACCGTATCCAGTATGTACTGTACATTACCGTATCCAGTATGTACTGTACATTACCGTATCAGTATGTACTGTACATTACCGTATCAGTATGTACTGTACATTACCGTATCAGTATGTACTGTGCATTACCACACCAGTATGTACTGTACATTACCGTATCAGTATGTACTGTGCATTACCACACCAGTATGTACTGTTCATTACCGTATCAGTATGTACTGTACATTACCGTATCCAGTATGTACTGTACATTACCGTATCCAGTATGTACTGTACATTACCGTATCCAGTATGTACTGTACATTACCGTATCCAGTATGTACTGTACATTACCGTATCCAGTATGTACTGTACATTACCGTATCCAGTATGTACTGTACATTACCGTATCCAGTATGTACTGTACATTACCGTATCCAGTATGTACTGTACATTACCGTATCCAGTATGTACTGTACATTACCGTATCCAGTATGTACTGTACATTACCGTATCCAGTATGTACTGTACATTACCGTATCCAGTATGTACTGTACATTACCGTATCCAGTATGTACTGTACATTACCGTATCCAGTATGTACTGTACATTACCGTATCCAGTATGTACTGTACATTACCGTATCCAGTATGTACTGTACATTACCGTATCCAGTATGTACTGTACATTACCGTATCCAGTATGTACTGTACATTACCGTATCCAGTATGTACTGTACATTACCGTATCCAGTATGTACTGTACATTACCGTATCCAGTATGTACTGTACATTACCGTATCCAGTATGTACTGTACATTACCGTATCCAGTATGTACTGTACATTACCGTATCCAGTATGTACTGTACATTACCGTATCCAGTATGTACTGTACATTACCGTATCCAGTATGTACTGTACATTACCGTATCCAGTATGTACTGTACATTACCGTATCCAGTATGTACTGTACATTACCGTATCCAGTATGTACTGTACATTACCGTATCCAGTATGTACTGTACATTACCGTATCCAGTATGTACTGTACATTGTGGGGCGGCAGGTAGCCTAGTGGTTAGAGCGTTGGACTAGTAACCGAAAGGTTGAATGATCGAATCCCTGAGCTGATAAGGTAAAAATCTGTCGTTCTGCCCCCTGAACAGGCAGTTAACCCACTGTTCCTAGACCAGTTAACCCACTGTTTCTAGGCCGTCATTGTAAAATAAGATTTTGTTCTTAACTGACTTGCCTCGCTAAATAACCTTACATAAAGATAAAATTAAAAAACATTATCACACGTCAGAGTGCTGAAAAATCAAGAGGATGAACTTAAACGGTTTGGTAGGCCTATAGCCTACTCTCCAAAACGCCATGTGGTTCAACAGGCAGAGATGAGTGGCTGAAAACCAGGACGTGCGCGGATAATTCTGACCTGTTTTGGCAATCGCCAAATGTGACACGTTGTTGTTGTCTTGCGTAACGGATGTCTCTTCCCATTCACCAAGGTTTGGAGCCTGGGGAATATGTTGGAGGAGTACAAAAACAATAATGCTTGTCTATGCCACAGCAAAAGGTCATTTCATGATTTAAAAAAAAAGTTAAATGACGTCTTTATGACTCGGCCCACAGAGATGCTAATGAATGAACATTCTAATTGTAGTTCTGTGATTGGGCCTCACGGCCGGCCCATGCGGCGATATTTGCCGAGATGATAAACTGACCAACACCTCCCATTATTCTGCCCCCCCCCCCCCCCCCCCCCCCCCCCAAAAAAAAAAAAAAAAAACTCAGCCAGTGGCGTGAGGGCTCGCTCTCTGTCTTGTTCTCTTTACCATCAAACTCTACAACCCCCCCACCCCCCACCCCTCTCTCTCCACCATCTCTCTCTACCACCCTCATCTCTCTTTCTCTCAATTCAAAGGGCTTTATTGGCATGGGAAACATGCCAAAGCAAGTGAAATAGTTAATAGTCATAAATGAACAAACATTAGACTCACAAAAAGTTTCAAAGGAATAGAGACATTTAAAATGTAATATTATGGCTGTATACCGTGTTGTAACGAAGTGCAACTAGTTAAAGTACAAAACGGGAACATAAATAAACCTAAATGTAATCTCTCTCAGGTGGATGTGAGTGGGGCCTATGACAGTCTACCCCACACTCAGCTCTTGGAGGTGATTGGTCAGGTCCTGTCACATGTGCAGCAAGAGCTTTTCTCGGTGCGACGCTATGCCAAGGTGTGGGCCGACACCCACGAGGGCCTCAAGAAGACCTTTGTCAGACAGGTACAGCACACACACACACACACACACACCCTTACCAGTCCTTTGTCTCGCCAAACTTGTCCCCCCCCCCCAACGCACCACTTTGTTTCGTTTACATTTGTCTGTGTTCTTGTGTCCATTTTGTGTGTCTTCCGTGTAGGCAGACTTCACGGAAGACACTGTGTCGTCCACCAACATGAAAGGCTTTGTGATGTCACTGCAGAGAGAGGGCAAAGTTCACGATGCCATACTGGTGGAGCAGGTGAGAGGATGGAATGGCAGCCATTTTTGAAGAAGTGCTTCAGCGGTATCCTACCATACCAATAACTATTTCATTCCTTCTAGAATTGTCCCAACACAGCACCCATTTTAATAGTAAATCCCAACTCTTCCTGGCTGAGGTGTTCTAACGCTAGTGCGTTCTAACGCTAGTGCGCATTCTAACGCTAGTGTTATCTTCTGTCAGCATTTCTCCACAGATATTCATGGCAAAGACGTCTTGGAGTTCTTCACCCAGATGCTCTCTAGCTGTGTTGTCCAGTTTGGGAAGAAGTGAGACGATTATATTTTCTCTTTCTCAAACTTTTTATAAAAAAACATTTACATACTTTGTTTTTGTGTCAAATTTTTATCCCATTATTCTTTAATGACTTTGAGTTTCTCTGAAGTCTCTACATACTTCAGTCTGTCTAATGCCCCCCTCCCCTGTCTAATGCCCCCTCCCCTGTCTAATGCCCCCCTCCCCTGTCTAATGCCCCCCTCCCCTGTCTAATGCCCCCCTCCCCTGTCTAATGCCCCCCTCCCCTGTCTAATGCCCCACCCCCCCTGTCTAATGACCCCCTCCCCTGTCTAATGACCCCCTCCCCTGTCTAATGACCCCCTCCCCTGTCTAATGACCCCCTCCCCTGTCTAATGACCCCCTCCCCTGTCTAATGACCCCCACCCCTGTCTATTGCCCCCTCCCCTGTCTCATGCCCCCTCCCCTGTCTAATGCCCCCCTCCCCTGTCTAATGCCCCCTTCCCTGTCTAATGCCCCCCTCCCCTGTCTAATGCCCCACCCCCCCTGTCTAATGACCCCCTCCCCTGTCTAATGACCCCCTCCCCTGTCTAATGACCCCCTCCCCTGTCTAATGACCCCCACCCCTGTCTATTACCCCCACCCCTGTCTATTACCCCCACCCCTGTCTAATGCCCCCACCCCTGTCTAATGCCCCCTCCCCTGTCTAATGACCCCCTCCCCTGTCTAATGCCCCCCCCTGTCTAATGCCCCCCCCTGTCTAATGCCCCCCCCCTGTCTAATGACCCCCTCCCCTGTCTAATGCCCCCCTCCCCTGTCTAATGCCCCCCTCCCCTGTCTAATGCCCCCCTCCCCTGTCTAATGACCCCCTCCCCTGTCTAATGACCCCCTCCCCTGTCTAATGCCCCCCTCCCCTGTCTAATGCCCCCCCCTGTCTAATGCCCCCCCCCTGTCTAATGACCCCCTCCCCTGTCTAATGCCCCCCTCCCCTGTCTAATGCCCCCCTCCCCTGTCTAATGCCCCCCTCCCCTGTCTAATGACCCCCTCCCCTGTCTAATGACCCCCTCCCCTGTCTAATGCCCCCCCCCCCCCTGTGTTGTAGATCGTTCCGTCAGTGTCAGGGGATTCCTCAGGGTTCCGCGGTGTCTTCTCTGCTGTGCTGCCTCTGTTACGGCCACATGGAGAACCTTCTGTTTCCTAACGTCAGTCGGCGAGGAGGGTGAGGAGGAGGTTGGGAAGTTAAACGAGGGGTTGTAGAAATAACCTTTGCCTGACTGACGGACAAGCATAGTGGATATCATTTTATTTTTTTTGACCAGTGACCTTTCTCTTCTTTTCAGATATTAAATAACGTCCGTGTTGTGATCTGCTGTGCATATGATTTAATCTAAACCCAAATCCCCAAACATTTAATTCACCTCGGATCAAATTCCTCTTGTCTGTCAGTCAAACGTCTTGAATAACTCCCAACTCACCATCAGAGGGCAACCTTTGAAAGAACCAAGTATCCGTGTGTAGGTGTCTGACCTGTTATCTCTGCCTCTCTCTGTCAGGCGTCTAACCTGTTATCTCTGCCTCTATCAGGTGTCTGATGAGACTGGTTGACGATTTCCTCCTCATCACTCCTGACCTGAGCCAGGCACAGACCTTCCTCAAGTAGGTCCCATTTCTCTCCTATGTAACCTTCCTGACCTGTACTAACCATTTTCATATATAACCTTCCTGACCTATACTAACCATTACCATATACAGTGCCTTGCGAAAGTATTCGGCCCCCTTGAACTTTGCGACCTTTTGCCACATTTCAGGCTTCAAACATAAAGATATAAAACTGTATTTTTTTTGTGAAGAATCAACAACAAGTGGGACACAATCATGAAGTGGAACGACATTTATTGGATATTTCAAACTTTTTTAACAAATCAAAAACTGAAAAATTGGGCGTGCAAAATTATTCAGCCCCCTTAAGGTAATACTTTGTAGCGCCACCTTTTGCTGTGATTACAGCTGTAAGTCGCTTGGGGTATGTCTCTATCAGTTTTGCACATCGAGAGACTGACATTTTTTCCCATTCCTCTTTGCAAAACAGCTCGAGCTCAGTGAGGTTGAATGGGGAGCATTTGTGAACAGCAGTTTTCAGTTCTTTCCACAGATTCTCGATTGGATTCAGGTCTGGACTTTGACTTGGCCATTCTAACACCTGGATATGTTTATTTTTGAACCATTCCATTGTAGATTTTGCTTTATGTTTTGGATCATTGTCTTGTTGGAAGACAAATCTCCGTCCCAGTCTCAGGTCTTTTGCAGACTCCATCAGGTTTTCTTCCAGAATGGTCCTGTATTTGGCTCCATCCATCTTCCCATCAATTTTAACCATCTTCCCTGTCCCTGCTGAAGAAAAGCAGGCCCAAACCATGATGCTGCCACCACCATGTGGGGATGGTGTGTTCAGAGTGATGAGCTGTGTTGCTTTTACGCCAAACATAACGTTTTGCATTGTTGCCAAAAAGTTCAATTTTGGTTTCATCTGACCAGAGCACCTTCTTCCACATGTTTGGTGTGTCTCCCAGGTGGCTTGTGGCAAACTTTAAACAACACTTTTTATGGATATCTTTAAGAAATGGCTTTCTTCTTGCCACTCTTCCATAAAGGCCAGATTTGTGCAATATACGACTGATTGTTGTCCTATGGACAGAGTCTCCCACCTCAGCTGTAGATCTCTGCAGTTCATCCAGAGTGATCATGGGCCTCTTGGCTGCATCTCTGATCAGTCTTCTCCTTGTATGAGCTGAAAGTTGAGGGACGGCCAGGTCTTGGTAGATTTGCAGTGGTCTGATACTCCTTCCATTTCAATATTATCGCTTGCACAGTGCTCCTTGGGATGTTTAAAGCTTGGGAAATCTTTTTGTATCCAAATCCGGCTTTAAACTTCTTCACAACAGTCTCTCGGACCTGCCTGGTGTGTTCCTTGTTCTTCATGATGCTCTCTGCGCTTTTAACGGACCTCTGAGACTATCACAGTGCAGGTGCATTTATACGGAGACTTGATTACACACAGGTGGATTGTATTTATCATCATTAGTCATTTAGGTCAACATTGGATCATTCAGAGATCCTCACTGAACTTCTGGAGAGTTTGCTGGAGAGAGTCCAGACCTGAATCCAAGAATCTGTGGAAAGAACTGAAAACTGCTGTTCACAAATGCTCTCCATCCAACCTCACTGAGCTCGAGCTGTTTTGCAAGGAGGAATGAGAAAAAATTTCAGTCTCTCGATGTGCAAAACTGATAGAGACATACCCCAAGCGACTTATAGCTGTAATCACAGCAAAAGGTGGCGCTACAAAGTATTAACTTAAGGGGGCTGAATAATTTTGCACGCCCAATTTTTCAGTTTTTGATTTGTTAAAAAAGTTTGAAATATCCAATAAATGTCGTTCCACTTCATGATTGTGTCCCACTTGTTGTTGATTCTTCACAAAAAAATACAGTTTTATATCTTTATGTTTGAAGCCTGAAATGTGGCAAAACGTCGCAAAGTTCAAGGGGGCCGAATACTTTCGCAAGGCACTGTATAACCTTCCTGACCTGTGCTAACCATTACCATATATAACCTTCCTGACCTGTGCTAACCATTACCATATATAACCTTCCTGACCTGTGCTAACCATTACCATATATAACCTTCCTGACCTGTGCTAACCATTATCATATATAACCTTCCTGACCTGTGCTAACCATTACCATATATAACCTTCCTGACCTGTGCTAACCATTACCATATATAACCTTCCTGACCTGTGCTAACCATTATCATATATAACCTTCCTGACCTGTGCTAACCATTACCATATATAACCTTCCTGACCTGTGCTAACCATTACCATATATAACCTTCCTGACCTGTGCTAACCATTATCATATATAACCTTCCTGACCTGTGCTAACCATTACCATATATAACCTTCCTGACCTGTGCTAACCATTATCATATATAACCTTCCTGACCTGTGCTAACCATTATCATATATAACCTTCCTGACCTGTGCTAACCATTACCATATATAACCTTCCTGACCTGTGCTAACCATTATCATATATAACCTTCCTGACCTGTGCTAACCATTACCATATATAACCTTCCTGACCTGTGCTAACCATTACCATATATAACCTTCCTGACCTGTGCTAACCATTATCATATATAACCTTCCTGACCTGTGCTAACCATTATCATATATAACCTTCCTGACCTGTGCTAACCATTACCATATATAACCTTCCTGACCTGTGCTAACCATTACCATATATAACCTTCCTGACCTGTGCTAACCATTATCATATATAACCTTCCTGACCTGTGCTAACCATTACCATATATAACCTTCCTGACCTGTGCTAACCATTACCATATGTGGATGAGCTATAGCTTAATGGATCAGTGGCTAGGGCCAACTATACAATGTGAAAGTAAATTTCATATTTTGTTGAGGTCATGTCCTTGTTGGAAGCAAAAATTGTAACACAAGTCTGTAAAATCAACCGTTGGCTTCTATATTTTGGGTGTCTCCAGTCGGTGTTGCTAAATGCTTTGCAAGTGAATGACTACTTGCTTCCGTTACATATTTCCCCCATCGCCACACGTTTGATGTATTTCCTGTCGATGATGTCATTTCCTCCTGTTCTTAGGACCCTGATGGCGGGGGTACCACGGTACGGGTGTGTGGTGAACCCCCAGAAGGTGGCTGTTAACTTCCCTTTGGGTGAGTGGGGGTCCTGTCCTGCTGGGGTACGCCTGCTGCCTTTACACTGTCTGTTCCCCTGGTGTGGACTACTGCTGAATACACACACCCTGGACGTCTACAACAACTACGCCAGGTAATATATACACTCTGGAGTTGGTCCTCCCTTTGCTGCTATAACAGCCTCCAGTGGTCTGCGAATGCTGTTCCACTAATGTTGAAACGTTGCTGCTGGGACTTGCTTCCAATCAGCCGTAAGAGCATTGGTGAGGTCGGGCACTGATGTTTTAGCGATTTAGGCCTGGCTCGCTGTCGGTTGTTCCAATTCATCCTGAATATGTTCCATAGGGGTTGAGGTCAGGGCTCTGCGCAGGCCAGTCAAGTTCTTCCACACCGATCTCAACAAACCATTTCTCTATGGACCTCACTTTGTGCACAGGGGGCCTTGTCATGCTGAAACAGGAAAGGGCCTTCCTCAAACTGTTGCCACAAAGTTGGAAGCACAGAATCCTCTAGAATGTCATTGTATAATGTAGCGTTAAGATTTCCCTTCACTGGAACTAAGGGCCCTAGACTGAACCATGAAAAACAGCCCCAGACCATTATTCCTCCTCCACCAAACTTTACAGTCAGCACTATGCATTTGGCCAAGTAGCGCCCTCCTGGCATCCGCCAAACCCACATTAGTCCGTCGGACTGCCAGATGGTGAAGTGCGGTTAATCACGCCAGATAACGTGTTTCCACTACTCCTGAGTCCAATGGCGTTGAGCTTTACCCGGTTCCAGCTGGCGCTTGGCATTGGTGGGAAACACATGTGGAGATCATCGATCTCACCATGACCTGGTGGTTGGAACTAAAAAATTACACATTTGGACTCATCAGACCAAAGGACAGATTTTCCTCCGGTATAATGTCCATTGCTCGTGTTTCTTGGCCCAAACAAGTCTCTTCTTCTTATTGGTGTCCTTTTGTAGTGGTTTCTTTGCAGCAATTTGACCATGAAGGCCTGATTCACGCAGTCTCCTCAGAACAGTCGATGGTGAGATGAGTCTGTTACTTGAACTCTATGAAGCATTTATTCGGGGTGCAATTTGTGAGTCTGGTAACTCTAATGAACTCATCCTCTGCAGGAGAGGTAACTCTGGGTCTTCCTTTCCTGTGGCGGTCCTCATGAGAGACAGTTTCATCATAGTGCTTCATTGTTTTTGCAATTGCCCTTGAAGAAACTTTCAAAGTTCTGGATGTTTTCCAGATTGACTAACCTTCATGTCTTAAAGTAATGATGGACTGACCTTCATGTCTTAAAGTAATGATAGACTGTCGTTTCTCTTTGCTTATTTGAGCTGTTCTTTCCATAATATGGACTTGGTCTTTTACCAAATAGGGCTATCTTCTGTATACCACCCCATACCTTGTCACAACACAGGTGATTGGCTCAAACAAATTATGAAGGAAAGAAATTACACAAATTGTCCCTTTTAACAAGGCACACCTGTTAGTTGAAATGAATTCCAGGTGACTACCTCATGAAGCTGGTTGACAGAATGCCTGTGTGCAAAGCTGTCATCAAGGCAAAGGGTGGCTACTTTGCAGAATCTCAAATATAAAATATATATTTTGATTTAACACTTTTTCTGGTTACTACATGATTCCATATGTGTTATTTAATAGTTTTGATGCCTTCACTATTATTCTACAATGTAGAAAATAGTCAAAACTAAAGAAGAACCTTTTGAATGAGTAGTTCTAAAACATTTGACTGTGTGTGTGTGTTTTTATAACTTTCATATTATAGGAATGATTTCAATCTTTTTGTAGTGCAACTTTGTTGCAGGCAACGTTTTTCATAGGGGACACACTGAGCAACCCTGATGATGCAACTCTTGTTGCAAGCAACATAAATTCTGGCCAGATTTTAGATGGTTCTTTTAGCCTTTTGTACTAGAGGGGAATTTAGGAGGATGAATTCTCTGTTACCGAAGTCCTACTATCTCTGCCTGCCAGCTTGGAATCAATCTACTGTTATGGTTCCTGTCTCTCTCTGTTACGGCCTTTATGGGTTCTGGTAAATTGTGCTAAACTTCCTTGAACCCTGGCTGTACTTACTGGTATAGAGTTCTCTTAAATTCCCTCTGAGCAACAGTAGACGCCCATCCTAGTGGCACTGGGGGGGGGGTCAGAGTGTTGATTGGTCAATCCAACCCGTCTAATCGGATGAATATGAATAGAGTTGGTAAGGACTAACTGGATGTTTTCATTATGATAAGTAGGGCACAACGGAACCTGATCTCTTCTTCCTCTCTCTTCTCAGCTACGCTGGCCTATCCCTGCGCTACAGCCTGACGCTAGGCTCCGCCCACTGCGCGGGGCAGCAAATGAAGAGGAAGCTCATGTCCATTCTTAGATTCAAGTGCCACGCCCTCTTCCTGGACCTCAAAGTGAGTCATGCTCTGCTATATGATGACCACCTGTCCATCAATTGCTTGTCCACTCTCTATCCCACCTGACGTGGGACTGTCATCCAATGCCTGTTGTGTATATTTCAGACCAACTCCCTGGAGGCTGTCTATAGCAACATCTATAAGTTAGTGTTGCTGCACGCGTTCAGGTAAGGCAGCCTATGGTCCTGACCCGAAAAATGACCTTTTCAGTGGTTTGACGTCTCACTTCGGCCCTACGTGAAACGTGTGACCACCCACACACACAGTGCCTGTCCCTGTCTCCTCCATCCAGAGTAAACAGAGAAGGACTTTAGCCTCTCTGTCTGGAAGAAACCCAGAGAGACACCAGCTTCCTTAATAAGAGGAATGTGTCTGGATGGAGCAGATTGATGGTTAACTAACTGTTTTATAGATGCAATAATATACAGTAGTAGAAAGTATATCTCTCTATGGTTAATGTTTCCCCGGGTTTATAAATTATATCACTTGTATTCATTTATCTGTAATGGAGTCAATCAATGTTTTTTTTGGGGGGGTGGGGGGTGGTCGAGGTTACCTTTTTTTCCAAGAGTGGACACATTTCATTTATCTTATTTAGCCATTTCAACTTCTAGTCACCCATAGCAGATTAATATGTATGGTACTTCTAGTCACCCATAGCAGATTAATATGTATTGTACTTCTAGTCACCCATAGCAGATTAATATGCATGGAACTGTTTGTGGTTGTGGCGTTAGGTTCCATGCCTGTGCACAGAGTTTGCCGTTTGGTCAGAAAGTGGGCGGAAACCACTCGTACTTCCTCAATCTGATCTGGGACTTGGCGGAGTACACCAACCATCTAGTCAGACTCTGCAACAAAGGCAAGCCTGAGATTTTGACTACTTAATATAGGACTCCCCGTACTCTCTGTGTTTTTAGCTTCCAGCTCACTCTCACCATCTCCATCTCTTTCCCCTCATCGTCACTGTGGTCTTGACTAGTTAAGAGTACTGATAATTATTCTCTCCCCCCACCCCCCTCCTCCAGGTGTGTCTCTAGGCTGTAAGGCTTTAACAGGTAGCCTTCAGTATGAGGCAGTAGAACTGATATACTGTCTGGCCTTCCTGTTGGTTCTGTCCCGTCATCGCCCCCTCTACTACCATCTCCTCGCTCCGCTACGCACACGTACGTACCCACCCTACTCAACGTTGTTGTTGTTGTTGTTGTTGTCTCCCTTCACCAATATATTCCTGTAATATACTAGACTGTAAATGTGTTAAACCTGCAAGATAACTGCAACACTGTGAAGGTATATATCATGGTTCTTACTGGCATTGAAGACGGCGAGATCCAGTATTGACATGATCAGGTTAGTGGTTATTGATCCAGTATTGACATGATCGGGTTAGTGGTTATTGATCCAGTATTGATATGATCAGGTTAGTGGTTATTGATCCAGTATTGACATGATCAGGTTAGTGGTTATTGATCCAGTATTGACATGATCAGGTTAGTGGTTATTGATCCAGTATTGACATGATCAGGTTAGTGGTTATTGATCCAGTATTGACATGATCAGGTTAGTGGTTATTGATCCAGTATTGACATGATCAGGTTAGTGGTTATTGATCCAGTATTGATATGATCAGGTTAGTGGTTATTGATCCAGTATTGACATGATCAGGTTAGTGGTTATTGATCCCGTATTGACATGATCAGGTTAGTGGTTATTGATCCAGTATTGATATGATCAGGCTAGTGGTTATTGATCCAGTATTGATATGATCAGGTTAGTGGTTATTGATCCAGTATTGATATGATCAGGTTAGTGGTTATTGATCCAGTATTGATATGATAGTGAAAGGACGGGTGTGGGCAACACAGGCCGCAGGCAGTGCAGGTCCAGAGGTGCCTACCCTCATAGTAAAGGGTCAGTAAGTGTGGAGGTTGTCATTAAGTTAATTTATATATATATTGTTGTGTGTTAACTGGAGAGTGAGGTGAAAGGTAGGAGAGAGAGTGCTGAAAGAGCGGTGGGCCAGATGTGAAACCGGAGACGGTACATGAGCTCCAGAGGTCTTAGACAGGTAGACCACCCTGGGCCACGTCGAGTTCATTTCTAAAGATCGGAACATCCCACTGGATCGGACACATTTTTCTCTCGACCACTTAATGGACGCCTAACTGTTCATTTACCTGCCATAGTCGGTGGCTGTGTATGAGTCAGCTTTAATTGTGTGTTTCTCTCTGGCTGTACAGGTAAGAGGAAGCTGGAGGGGAAGCTGGAGGGTTTGAGATTGGCCCGAATCAGACAGGCTGCCACACCCAAAATGCCTGAAGACTTCAAGGCCATCCAGGCCTAGAGGAGAATTTCCACTACTGTGACCTCTTGCCCTCTGCGCCTTGTCACCTCTTAACCCTATAACCTCTTAACCCTATAACTGTGCACAGCAGGTAGGGGGGGGGGGGGCTTAAACAGTTGGGTCAGAATACTGTGTGGACAATTGTAAATTGTCCCGGTGTCAATATTTTGGTTTGGTTGTATACTAGCTCATGTTTTGATTCTGTTGTACTTTTTAAAGCAGACCGAGGTTGTAGGTCAGTGAGTGACAAGGATGAATCATAAAAGACTGTCTGTTAAAAAAAAATACATGTAATAAAGATTTCTGTAAGATCAACAGACCCATCTTTCTCTGGACTTTTGTCTGTTGATTCATCGAGTGCTCAGTAGCGAAAGGCAATTCCTTTTGAGTCAGTCGACCTGGGTACAACATACTACGGAGAGTCACAGTTTCGCGACTTCTGCTGAAGGACCTAAAGTCACTCCTGACAAGGCCAATGAAATCTGTTCCTCGCTTGAAAGCACCACGTTACACAGGTGATGAGCGGTTGAGGCTCAGATTAATTCCTTCACCCTTCACCGCTGTGTGAACAGGAACAATGCACACTGCTAAAACAAACAATTGGAACACAAGACGGTCTTGCGAAACTAAACTGTCCCTTACTGATTGATATAGCGTGCTCACCTTCTAGACGGTGTCTGCTGGAGTTGGTATGGTTCTCCTTGTTTCCTACTCGACAACAATTAGTTATTCTTTGTATGTCTTGGCCTGGTTATCCAGTATTGGCTGTAGGTGTCGGCTCTCCCTCCCTTAGACGACGAAGGTGAAACTGTGGGTTCATGTCCAAATAAAACAAAAACACGTTTGTTGACTGGTATGTCTGTACTCTAATCAGTTAAGGGGACAGCTGGTTCCCCTAGTAGTCCAGAACAAGGGGACAGCTGGTTCCCCTAGTAGTCCAGAACAAGGGGACAGCTGGTTCCCCTAGTAGTCCAGAACAAGGGGACAGCTGGTTCCCCTAGTAGTCCAGAACAAGGGGACAGCTGGTTCCCCTAGTAGTCCAGAACAAGGGGACAGCTGGTTCCCCTAGTAGTCCAGAACAAGGGGACAGCTGGTTCCCCTACTAGTCCAGAACAAGGGGACAGCTGGTTCCCCTACTAGTCCAGAACAAGGGGACAGCTGGTTCCCCTACTAGTCCAGAACAAGGGGACAGCTGGTTCCCCTACTAGTCCAGAACAAGGGGACAGCTGGTTCCCCTAGTAGTCCAGAACAAGGGGACAGCTGGTTCCCCTAGTAGTCCAGAACAAGGGGACAGCTGGTTCCCCTAGTAGTCCAGAACAAGGGGACAGCTGGTTCCCCTACTAGTCCAGAACAAGTGGACAGCTGGTTCCCCTACTAGTCCAGAACAAGGGGACAGCTGGTTCCCCTACTAGTCCAGAACAAGGGGACAGCTGCTTCCCCTAGTAGTCCAGAACAAGGGGACAGCTGGTTCCCCTACTAGTCCAGAACAAGTGGACAGCTGGTTCCCCTACTAGTCCAGAACAAGTGGACAGCTGGTGCCCCTACTAGTCCAGAACAAGGGGGCAGCTGGTCCGTTGAAGATTTCTACTTCAAGTCGACAACTCTGGACGTTCTGCTTACTCCCTATTCACCGGGACCGGAAAGAGGAAGCGGCTTGCGGCCTCTTAATGAGATTCCATCGGCCAACAAATAGACCCGCCATTTTGCCCTCCCTGTTCCGCTGGAGAACACAATGGATGAGTTCTATCGGGAGCTGAACGACTGTAATATTCTACAGTGAGCTGCTAAGCTATTGGGACAGGGACATGTTTTTGGCTCTGTACTCCAGCACTTTGGGATTTGAAATACAACGACCGAGGTTAAAGTGCAGACTGTCAGATTTTTAATTTGAGGGTATTTTTTTACAGCACTTTTTGTACATACGGAGTAAAACAATCACTGTCCCAATACTTCTGGAGCTCATTGTATGTTTCTCAAGAGTTCTTGTCGATTTAACAACACAAACCGATGCTGGCACGAACACCGCACTCAACGAGCTGTATATGGCCATAAGCAAACAAGAAAATGCACATCCCAAGGTGGCGCTTCTCATAGTCGAAGATTTTTAATGCAGGCAAACTAATTCGTTTCATCACATTTTTACCAGCATGTCACCTGTGCACCGAGAAGCGACAACATTCTTGGTCACCTTTTACTCCAACCACAAACACATTTATAAGGCTCTCTCTCTCTCTCCCTTTAACAAATATGACCATAATTATATCCTCCTGATTCCTGTTTACACTAAAAGCTCAAACAGGAAGTACAGTGTCTTTTAGGGTCTAGCTCTCTCTACAACGTAGCCTTCGTTGGCATAAGGATTCGGATCGTTGTGGAGACGGTCTTCAGAGTGTCTTCCTGACATGCAGCAGACGAGTCTGTAGATGGCCACCAGAGGGATGGAGATAACTGGTACTGAAGACAGCAGGACACAGATGGCAAACACCCAGTCTGGATACGGCAGAACCTCTGTGTCGGGGAAGTTCACCTGCACAGACAGAATTAGAATAAAGAAAATGTTATTGTCTTCTCACAGGGCAAATCGCAAATGACACCTATTCCCTGTAGACTGTAGTGCACTGCTTATTAGGTGAGTACTATGTAGTCATCTGACTGTGGCTGTCTCAACTGAAACCCTAGTCCCGCTTATCACGCACTACTATTGTATATATTAAGGATGTCGCTCTCGTTGCTGGTGAGTCTCTGATCCACCTCTACGCAGACGACACCATTCTGTATACTTCCGGCCCTTCTTTGGACACTGTTAACTAACCTCCCGACGAGCTTCAATAGCATACAACACTCCTTCAGTGGCCTCCAACTGCTCTTAAACTCTAGTAAAACTAAATGCATGCTCTTCAACCGATCACTGCCCTCATCCGCCCGCCCGACCAGCATCACTACTCTGGACGGTTCTGACTTGTGGACAACTACAAATACCTAGGTGTCTGGTTAGACTGTAAACTCTCCTTCCAGACTCACATCAAACATCTCCAATCCAAAATTAAATCCAGAATCGGATTTCGCAACAAAACATCCTTCACTCATGCTGCCAAACATGCCCTCGTAAAACTGACCATCCTACCGATCCTTGACTTCGGCGATGTCTTTTACAAAATAGCCTCCAACACTCTTCTCAACAAACTGGATGTAATCTATTACAGTGCCATCCGTTTTGTCACCAAAGCCCCATATACCACCTACCACTGCGACCTGTACACTCTCATTGGCTGGCCCTCGCTTCATACTCGTCGCCAAACCCACTGGCTCCAGGTCATCTATAAGGTTTTGCTAGGTAAAGCCCCGCCTTATCTCAGCTCACTTGTCACCATAGCAACACCCACCCATAGCATGCGTTCCAGCAGATACAGTGCCTTGCGAAAGTATTCGGCCCCCTTGAACTTTGCGACCTTTTGCCACATTTCAGGCTTCAAACATAAAGATATAAAACTGTATTTTTTTGTGAAGAATCAACAACAAGTGGGACACAATCATGAAGTGGAACGACATTTATTGGATATTTCAAACTTTTTTAACAAATCAAAAACTGAAAAATTGGGCGTGCAAAATTATTCAGCCCCCTTAAGTTAATACTTTGTAGCGCCACCTTTTGCTGCGATTACAGCTGTAAGTCGCTTGGGGTATGTCTCTATCAGTTTTGCACATCGAGAGACTGAATTTTTTTCCCGTTCCTCCTTGCAAAACAGCTCGAGCTCAGTGAGGTTGGATGGAGAGCATTTGTGAACAGCAGTTTTCAGTTCTTTCCACAGATTCTCGATTGGATTCAAGTCTGGACTTTGATTTGGCCATTCTAACACCTGGATATGTTTATTTTTGAACCATTCCATTGTAGATTTTGCTTTATGTTTTGGATAATTGTCTTGTTGGAAGACAAATCTCCGTCCCAGTCTCAGGTCTTTTGCAGACTCCATCAGGTTTTCTTCCAGAATGGTCCTGTATTTGGCTCCATCCATCTTCCCATCAATTTTAACCATCTTCCCTGTCCCTGCTGAAGAAAAGCAGGCCCAAACCATGATGCTGCCACCACCATGTTTGACAGTGGGGATGGTGTGTTCAGGGTGATGAGCTGTGTTGCTTTTACGCCAAACATAACGTTTTGCATTGTTGCCAAAAAGTTACATTTTGGTTTCATCTGACCAGAGCACCTTCTTCCACATGTTTGGTGTGTCTCCCAGGTGGCTTGTGGCAAACTTTAAACGACACTTTTTTATGGATATCTTTAAGAAATGGCTTTCTTCTTGCCACTCTTCCATAAAGGCCAGATTTGTGCAATATACGACTGATTGTTGTCCTATGGACAGAGTCTCCCACCTCAGCTGTAGATCTCTGCAGTTCATCCAGAGTGATCATGGGCCTCTTAGCTGCATCTCTGATCAGTCTTCTCCTTGTATGAGCTGAAAGTTTAGAGGGACGGCCAGGTCTTGGTAGATTTGCAGTGGTCTGTTACTCCTTCCATTTCAATATTATCGCTTGCACAGTGCTCCTTGGGATGTTTAAAGCTTGGGAAATCTTTTTGTATCCAAATCCGGCTTTAAACTTCTTCACAACAGTCTCTCGGACCTGCCTGGTGTGTTCCTTGTTCTTCATGATGCTCTCTGCGCTTTTAACGGACCTCTGAGACTATCACAGTGCAGGTGCATTTATACGGAGACTTGATTACACACAGGTGGATTGTATTTATCATCATTTAGGTCAACATTGGATCATTCAGAGATCCTCACTGAACTTCTGGAGAGAGTTTGCTGCACTGAAAGTAAAGGGGCTGAATAATTTTGCACGCCCAATTTTTCAGTTTTTTATTTGTTAAAAAAGTTTGAAATATCCAATAAATGTCGTTCCACTTCATGACTGTGTCCCACTTGTTGTTGATTCTTCACAAAAAAATACAGTTTTATATCTTCATGTTTGAAGCCTGAAATGTGGCAAAAGGTCGCAAAGTTCAAGGGGGCCGAATACTTTCGCAAGGCACTGTATATTTCACTGGTCATCCCCAATGCCAACTCCTTCTTTGGCCGCCTTTCCTTCCAGTTCTCTGCTCCCAATGACGGGAACAAATAGCAAAAATCACTGAAGCTGGAGTCTTTTATCTCCCTCTCTAACTTTAAGCACCAGCTGTCAGAGCAGTTTACCGATCATTGCACCTGTACACAGCCCATCTGTAAATAGCCCACCCAACTACCTCATCCCCATAGTTATTTATTTTTGCTCTTTTGCACCCCAGTATCTCTACTTGCACATCATCATCTGCACATCTATCACTCCAGTGTTAAATTGCTAAATTGTAATTATTTTGCCACTTTGGCCTATTTATTGCCTTACCTTCCTAATCTTACTCCATTTGTTCACACTGTATACAGACTTTTCTATTGTGTTATTGACTGTGCTTTTGTTTACTCCATGTGTAACTCTGTGTTGGTGTTTTTGTCGCACTACTTTGCTTTATCTTGTCCAGGTCACAGTTGTAAATGAGAATTTGTTCTCAACTGGCCTACCTGGTGGAGAAAAAAATGATACTATTGAACCTCTTAAATGACACCTACAGCCTAGCTGATCTGGGCAGAGAAATGCTTCACACTACATACAGAATGTTGCTGAAAAATATTGAAGTATCACTACATACAGTTCAATATTTTTCAGGAACATTCTATCTGTGTGCCCCCCCCCAACCCCTCTTTTACGCTGCTGCTACTCTCTGTTTATCTTATATGCATAGTCACTTTAACTATACATTCATGTACATATTACATTAATTGGCCCGACCAATCAGTGCTCCCGCATATTGGCTAACCGGGCTATCTGCATTGTGTCCCACCACCCGCTAACCCCTCTTTTATGCTACTGCTATTCTCTGTTCATCATATATGCATAGTCACTTTAACCATACCTACATGTACATACTACCTCAATAAGCCTGACTAACAGGTGTCTGTGTATAGCCTCTCTACTGCTACTCTCTCTTCATCATATATGCATAGTCACTTTAACCATACCTACATGTACATACTACCTCAATAAGCCTGACTAACAGGTGTCTGTATATAGCCTCTCTACTGCTACTCTCTGTTCATCATATATGCATAGTCACTTTAACGATATGTACATACTACCTCAATAAGCCTGACTAACAGGTGTCTGTATATCTTTTTTTCAAATGTCTTCTTACTGTTGTTTTATTTCTTTACTTACCTACACACACACACACACACACATACCTTTTTTTTTGGCACCATTGGTTAGAGCCTGTCAGTCAGCATTTCACTGTAAGGTTCACTCACACCTGTTGTATTCGGCGCACGTGACAAATAAACTTTGATTTGATTTGATTTGTCTTTTTAGATGTTTTACTCCTCTCCTCGAGGACTGCCAGCCATTCAATGCATTTCATCTACCAGATCTGCTTCAACTTGTCAACCGTAGGCGACGCGCTTCCAATAGACTAAGCTTTCCCTAAAAGTGAATTTCAATTCAACTTGTCAAAATTACATAATTACTCCCGTCTATATAAATATAATCATTCAAAAACATTACACCAGAGATTTAAGCCACAGAGGGTCATTATTCTACAATGTAGAAAATAATTGTATTTTTTTTTTTTTTTTTACTTTGTGTTTTGTCAAGTTTGGACACACCTACTTTTTCCAGGGCTTTTATTTTTTTAATTTTACGTTGTAGAAAATGCCAAGTGTCCAAAGCGATCATCAAGGCAAAGGGTGGCTACTCTTTAGAATATAGAATCTCCATATTTTGATTTTATTTTATTTTTTTACACTTTTTTGGTTACTACATGATTCCATATGTGTTATTTCATAGTTTTGATGTCTTCACTGTTATTCTACAATGTAGAAAATAGTAAAAAATAAAGAAAAAAACGTGTCCAAACTTTTGACTGGTACTGTGTGTGTGTGTGTGTGTCAGAATTACTTTCCCAATGTTCCTCAAATGTAGTGTATGAAATAGCATTTTGTAGCTACGAGTCTCTACTTTTATCTAATGTAAAAAAAATAAAAACACCATTTCAAATGTTTCTACATCAGACTGAATCTAGGGGGGAGAGTTACGTATGTCTGTATAAGGGGATTGGAAATGATGCAGCAAATTACATTGATTGTTGCTTCAATCCAGAATGTGAAAGCCGATCTGAATTTAGGCTGTTCTGAGGGCAAAATGGGAGGTGCAACTCTGTGGGGGGGGGGGGGGGGTCCCAGAGGAGAGGTTTGAAAAGGCTGCGTTAACAGTGGTGGCTCTTACGTAGTCAGGATTCCATGCTGCGTAGGTGTGATGTGTCTGGGCCTGGGCGACAACGTACGCCACCAACACCACGAACAGCATCAGGGGGCTGATGACCAACCAGCAAACCTTCCAGAAGATGTTGGGTCTATGTCCTGTCATGAACTCCAAGTCATCACTGAACCTACGGAGACAGGAAGAGGCTTTAAATCAAATCAAATGATATTTGTCACATGCACCCAATACAACGGGTGTAGACCTTAGAGTGAAATGCTTACTTACAAGCCTATTAACTAACAATATTAAGAAAAGTATAAATAAAGAACAGCAGGAAAAAAACAAGCAAGGCGGAGAACCGGTACAGAGTCAATGTGCTGGGGGCACCGGTTAGTTGAGGTAATATGTAAATGTAGTTTGAATTAAAGTGACTATGCATAGATAATAAACAGAGTAGCAGCAGCGTAAAAGAGGGGGTGGGGGGGGTAACGATGTAAATAGTCTGGGTAGCCATTTGATTAGCTGTTCAGGAGTCTTATGGCTTGGTGGTAGAAGCTGTTAAGCCTTTTGGACCTGGACATGGGGATCCGGTACCGTGCGGTAGCAGAGAGATCAGTCTATGATTAGGTTGGTTGGAGTCTTTGACCATTTTTAGGGCCTTCCTCTGACACCGCCTGGTATAGAGGTTCTGGATGGTAGGAAGCTTGGCCCCAATGATGGACTGGGCCGTACATACAACCCTCTATAGGGCCTTCCTCTGACACCGCCTGGTATAGAGGTCCTGGATGGCAGGAAGCTTGGCCCCAATGATGGACTGGGCCGTACATACCACCCTCTATAGGGCCTTCCTCTGACACTGCCTGGTATAGAGGTCCTGGATGGCCGGAAGCTTGACCCCAGTGATGTACTGGGCCGTTTGCACTACCCTCTGTAATGCCTGGAGGTCAGGGGTCGAGCTGTTGCCATACCAGGCAGTGATGCAACCACTCGATGGTGCAGCTGTAGAACTTTTTGAGGACCCATGCCAAATCTTTTCAGTCTCCTGAGGGGGAATAGGCTTTCTTGCCCTCTTCACAACTGTCTTGGTGTGTTTGGACCATGAAAGTCTGTTGGTGATGTGGACACCGAGGAACTTGAAGCTCTCAACCTGCTCCACTACAGCCCCATCTCAGACCCCCCCCCCCCCCCAAGCCACTACAAACCCCGTCTGAGACCCCCCCCCCCCCCCCCCCAAGTCACTACAACCCCGTCTGAGCCTCCCCCCAAGCCACTACAACCCGACTGTGCCTCCCCCCCAAGCCACTACAACCCCGTCTGAGCCCCCCCCCTTCAAGCCACTACAACCCCGACTGAGCCCCCACCCCAAGCCACTAAACCCCGTCTGAGCCTCCATCCCAAGCCACTACAACCCCGTCTGAGGACCCCCCCCCCCCCCAAGCCACTACAACCCCGTCTGAGCCTCCCCCCAAGCCACTACAACCCTGACTGAGCCCCCCCCAAGCCACTACAACCCCGTCTGAGCCCCCCCAAGCCACTACAACCCCGTCTGAGCCCCCCCCCCTTCAAGCTACTACAACCCCGTCTGAGCCCCCCCCCCTCAAGCCACTACAACCCCGTCTGAGCCCCCCTCCCCCCTCAAGCCACTACAACCCCGTCTGAGCCCCCCCCCCCTCAAGCCACTACAACCCCGTCTGAGCCCCCCCCCCTTCAAGCTACTACAACCCCGTCTGAGCCCCCCCCCCCCTTCAAGCCACTACAACCCCGTCTGAGCCCCCCCCCCTCAAGCAACTACAAACCCGTCTGAGCCCCCCCCCCCCCCCCCTTCAAGCCACTACAACCCCGGCTGAGCCCCCCCCCCCTTCAAGCCACTACAACCCCGTCTGAGCCCCCCCCCTTCAAGCTACTACAACCCCGTCTGAGCCCCCCCCCCTCTTCAAGCCACTACAACCCCGTCTGAGCCCCCCCCCCCTCAAGCAACTACAAACCCGTCTGAGCCCCCCCCCCCCCCTTCAAGCTACTGCAACCCCGTCTGAGCCCCCCCCCCCTTCAAGCTACTACAACCCCGTCTGAGCCCCCCCCCCCCCTTCAAGCTACTACAACCCCGTCTGAGTCCCCCCCCCCCCTTCAAGCCACTACAACCCCGTCTGAGCCCCCCCCCCCCCTCAAGCAACTACAAACCCGTCTGAGACCCCCCCCCCCCCCTTCAAGCCACTACAACCCCATCTTAGCCTGGGCTCAGACAGAAGAAAGGAGAAAGAGATGGAAGAGGAACAGATGAAAGCAGAACTAATGCCTCAGAACTGAAAATTCCAGTAACTTTCCCGGAAATCCCAGGGTGTCCAGAAACCTCGTTTGTAAGATTCCCTGA
Source organism: Oncorhynchus mykiss (assembly GCF_013265735.2). Taxonomy (NCBI): domain Eukaryota; kingdom Metazoa; phylum Chordata; class Actinopteri; order Salmoniformes; family Salmonidae; genus Oncorhynchus; species Oncorhynchus mykiss. Next base: position 5,670,369 of record NC_050572.1, on the reverse strand, counting down.
TTCAGTAAGCAAGAAATCCAGAATCCTCCAAACAGGATTTGTATTTTTTTTTAATCTTGAAATTTGGGTAAAGTTACTGGAATTTTGCAACCCTACGCAGGTTCTATAACATGTAGACGATCCAGGATTAAAACCTAATCGGTCACAAGTGTATTGTGTCGGGAATCGTAAATTTGCATGAGTTGTGGAAAATGCTAAACCCAAAGATTAGGTGAACAAGGGTTGCAACAGACCAACAATAGACATATGGGGAGACAGACATGTTCCTCTGAGAGGATCCTAGCAATCTGCCCCATTCTAAAGAAAATACACTGAGGCACAGATGTCAATTCAACGTCTATACCATATTGGTTCAAAGTGATTCAACCAGTGTGTGTGCCCAGTGGGAAGACGCTCATTACAGTTCACACCAGGACAACTATAGTATTATGAGGCTCTTTACCGTCCTATTCCGTAGATGTGTGCCACAGCGATGATCTCAAAGAAGGCGATGATGAGGAGAGGAACGGAGCCCACGTGACTGTTAAAGATCTCCAACCAGTAGTTCCCTGAACCCAGACAGAATATCAGAGCCATCAGGAACGATAGCAGGCAGATTATTGCTGGAGGGAAAGAAAGTGGGGAGTGATGGAGGGAGAGCAAGACAGAGAAAACAAGAAGACAGCGTTAAGATCGTTCCCGAAAAGAACAGTTTTTCGTCACACATTGGCAATGTTGAAAAATACGAAAATCTGATAATTTCCTTTTTGGCTTTTACCTGTGAAGAGCTCATTGGGCATCCACTTGGGCACCAGTTTGAGGTCATGAAGGGGCGTGAGGATGCCCTCCAGATTACCAAACATGGAGGACAGACCCAGGCTGAAGAGCATGATGAAGAAGAGCACAGCCCACACCTGGTCAAACAAACAGGAATCACATCAACAACAGCCCACACCCCTGGTCAATCAGACAGGAATCACATCAACAACAGCCCACACACCTGGTCAATCAGACAGGATTCACAACAACACAGTCCACACCTGGTCAATCAGACAGGATTCACATCAACAACAGCCCACACACCTGGTCAAACAAACAGGAATCACATCAACAACAGCCCACACACCTGGTCAAACAAACAGGAATCACATCAACAACAGCCCACACACCTGGTCAATCAGACAGGATTCACATCAACAACACAGCACACACACCTGGTCAAACAAACAGGAATCACATCAACAACAGCCCACACACCTGGTCAAACAAACAGGAATCACATCAACAACACAGCACACACACCTGGGGCCTGTTGCACAAAAGTAGAATTAAGACATCCGGGATAAATGACTCAGCTGAGCTCAATGAAGCCAAAACATGTGCGTCCAGGCTTAATTGGTTGCACAAAGACCAAGCCAGGATGAGCAGACACGGATTCATTAAGCCAGGTGAAACCAATCCTGGATAGGTGCGCGCTCACTGCTCACTCAAATAGACCCCGCCACAGATCACAGATTAACTGATTTACCATGGCAACTAGAGCCGCGTACTTTTCCCCGTCGGAAGCACAAATCCTCATGGAGGCATACGAGGAGGTAAAAGATATAATTAAGAAGAAAGGCAACACCGCCACAGTGATAAAGCAAAGAGAAAAAGCGTGGCAAAGTATTGCAGACCGCCTGAATGCGTAAGTAGTGCACAATTACACACTCACCGCTCCGCTGAAACATCACAATTACAATTCAAATATTTAATTCACATCTCCAAAAATGCAGTTGTACTGTAATTATGAAACGGTAAATTTTTTTTATTGAAATGCACTGCAGATATGAGTGAAATTGTGTAAAGTAACTCCATCACACTGTATAAAGCTATGATAAAATTTGATATTTTTACTGAAAACAAGACAAAAATACCAAGTAATTTTTTGCAGTGTGACTCCATTAAGTGTGTGTGTGTGTGTGTGTAGATTAAACATGAACGGGCCAAAACGGACATGGCAGCAGGTCAAAATCAAATACAAGAACATTCTGCAGAATGGTATGGTCCCTGACTAATATTTAACAAAGCACAAGCATATATTGTACCCAGAAGGTGCCTGCTCACACATTGTCTGTACTGTTTTAGCAGTGAAAAAGAATACCCACAGACAAGGCACGGGTGGTGGGTCACCAAAGGCTGACCTTACCCCAGCAGAGGACATGGCCTTGGAGCTAAATAAAGGCAGGCCCGTCTTAGAGGGGATCCCTGGGGGGAAAGAGACGAGCATAGGTTCCTCCCAAGATGCCACCCGCTTCATTCAAGGTATGTCCTTCCATCTCTACATGGGATACAACCACATTCATATTGAATCAATTTGGACTGTCTGACTTTGGTTTACCTATTGCCTTGCAGTGTCTGGCAGCACTGTGTTCCTGTTAGAGCCACCAGCACAAGCACCAGACGATGCTGATCCAGTGAGTACTCCATCAAAGGCATACTGTAGGCCTGGCATGTCTTGTCTACTAGCTTCAATATGAATCCGATTAAATGTGATAGGGTGAAGGCCCCAGTGCAGCAGCAACAGCACATGATGGAGACGATGATGAGGAGGAGACCATCTCTCTGGATTCCAGAAGGCATGAGGTATCATGTTAAGACTGTGAAAGTACTATTTACTCTACAATGGTGAGGAGTCCTCATCAAAATCAAAAAATCTAATTTATTTTACAGGACCCAGATGCTATACAGTGGGAAAACCAGCCTGGCAACATAGTGCGTATTAATAAAAGGACACCACATCCTGCCAAATTCCAGCTGCGCTAATTGTATTGTGTTCACAGAGCTCACAAGCTATCAGAAAGTTGTATGGCAACCACCTCCGGTGCCAAATAGAACTGGCAGACATAGACATTCAGTACAAGAAGAAAAAGATGGAAAATCTTGCACTGGAGTTCGAAATAAAAAAGAGGACAATTAGGAAACTGGACCTTGAAATAAAAAAACTTGAGAGGGAGGTGAGATATGCCTTCAATGTACACTGTATGCTAACTGTAACACAAATGTATTAATCATTATTTTTCTTTCCTCCCCCAGCTCCAAGAAGATGACACAGCTCAAAATAAAAATTAGGTATATTCTCGTAAAGTCAAGTGAGCCATGACATATGAGCTCTTATTGTGAGCACACAGGACGGTGGCATCTTTCTAAGGTTTTTTTTATTTTCCCAGCAATCAGTACAACCAAGTCATCGTTATAAGGCATCGCCCTCTTTTGCCCACCCCCCCCAGCACCAGGTGTGGCCACTAGCCTATATGAAGGCCCAAAATTGTGTGTTCCTTTCTGCTCTGACAATGGCATGCCCATTCGTGCGAGATGTGGTGGATGAAGAAGCACTTGTGCTGAGGAGAGCCTTCAGGTGAGAAAGGGTCTTCAGGGACCGGTTGGACCCACTGGCCTTCCCTGATGACCATCTATATGAAAGATACAGGTTTTCTGCAGATGGCATCAGGTATCTATGCAGACTACTGGGTCCCAGGATTAAGCACCGCACTGCACGGAGCCATGCACTGAGTGTGGAGCAAATGGTTTGTGTGGCCTTGCGCTTTTTTGCTAGTGGAGCCTTCCTGTACTCAGTGGGGGATGCAGAACAGCTGAACAAGGCCACAATTTGCCGCACAATAAGGAGTGTGTGTCTGGCTATCAAAGCATTAGCAGATGTCTTCATCTCCTTCCCTGGCCACAGAAGACTCTGTGACATCAAAGAGGAGTTCTATAGGATTGCAGGTAAGAGGATCTACAAATTACAGGACAACTGTTAACACATAGTAGGATACTCATTACTTTGTGTGACAGGTTTCCCCAATGTCATTGGTGCAGTGGACTGCACACACATAAGGATAAAAGCCCCCTCAGGTGCCCATGAGGCCGATTTTGTGAATAGGAAATCCTTTCACAGCATTAATGTTCAGGTGAACATAACTTTTTGATATTGTCCATTGACGAACACTCTGCATTGCCAGTGATGTGCATTGATTGGTGTAATATTCCTCATCTTATGATTTCAGATGGTCTGCAATGCTGACTGTGTGATCAGCAATGTTGTGGCAAAATGGCCTGGCTCAGTCCATGACTCCAGAATCTTTCGGGCCTCTGAAATCTATCAGTGCCTATCACAAGGTAAGCCACACAACCCCTATTTATAACCATCATGGCTGTGTCAAGAATATCACTGTGTTTATGAGGTAGTAATGATGAGATTTTGTGTTGACAGGTGAATTCTCTGGTGTGTTGCTGGGAGACAGGGGGTATGGCTGCCAGCCTTTTCTCCTGACACCTTTCACAGACCCCCAGGAAGCACAGCAGGCCTACAACCATGCCCATGCCAGGACCAGGGCCAGAGTTGAAATGACCTTTGGCCTCCTGAAGGCACGCTTTCACTGCCTTCACAAATTAAGGGTCAGCCCTGTTAGGGCATGTGATATTACTGTGGCTTGTGCTGTCCTCCACAATGTGGCCTGCCTGAGGAAGGAGAGGGCCCCCAGAGTGCCACCAGCCATGGACTGGGACAATCCGGCAATCTTCCCTGATGACGACAGTGGTCGGCTGCTGAGGGACCAATATGTGTTGAATTATTTTAGTTAGTATGTGTGCTTTCAATTTTGGTTAAATATGTCCTGCGGTGGCAGAGGAATTTGGGTTTTTTTGGGTTCGTTTTTTGACGAATTTGGCCTCTTATGATGTTTGTGCGGTATACTGTGTGTAATACAAGGCTGCAGGGAGGCTACTGCATCCATTCATTTGTCTGTTCAGTTGATGTGTATGGATTTGTCCTGCATTTATTTTAGTGTGCAGACATGCAGGGTGTGTTATACACATTCAAAGGTCTGTATATGTATCATTTTGTATAATATGCTTAGATTCTGTGCTTTCCATCTTGTAGAGTCACTGTGACTTCAGTTTTGAAAGGAGCTGATGGTTTACCTGCTTTGTTTTGTCCTTATTCAATAAAGGAACATAATGTTACACATTGTGTTTTTATATTCATATGGAATGTGTATTTGTTTATATGACAGAGTACTAGGGCCACACTGAAGAAAAAGGATAAAGTCATAAATTTATGAGGCTGGTTCTTTCTGCAGAAAAGCTACATATTGTTTTTACAGTTTTGATACTTATGACAATGTGATACTTAATATTCTGGCACATCAGCATGTCTTTGTTTATGAAACCATACTGAAGTACAATTTCACGAAATGCCCCACATCTGTCATTTTAACAACTGTCCTCCTTTAAAACAACTGGTTACAATATTATGACTTGTGTTTTTTTCCCCTCTGTGGCCCTAATATTCTAGCATTTTATATATAGCCTTATAGTCTATGGGAAACTGTAAATTATCTAATGATAGCAACATCATCTAAAAATCATTTTTTATCCAAAATCATTGAAATTAATGATCACAAACGTTTAAATAACAGTGGGTCTAGTTATATGTGATAACAATGTATAGTGAGCAGTGAAATAACTATTGGTTTCCATTTGTGGTGACTGCTGACTGACATTAGGGATGAGATTAAATAGATCCTGGAATTTAGCCTGGTCTGGAGCAGGCTAGCTCCACAGAATAAATCTCCATGGTAATTTATACCATAACATATCCTCCTGCCCCCTATCCATCTTTAGTGCAACCGGATTACGGATCAATTGAGCCAGGATCACCAAGATATCCTGGCTTAATCCCTTATCCTAGTTTTGTGCAACAGGCCCCTGGTCAAACAAACAGGAATCACATCAACAACAGCCCACACCCCTGGTCAATCAGACAGGAATCACATCAACATAGCCCACACCAGAAGGATATCCTACAAGGCAGGTTTGAGGATTTTGCGAGGTCATTTTGGTCAACTCTGTGGTCAACTCAGAATAACCGATCATACGAAAGTGGCTCACCTTTAAGCCAGGTAAATGTCTATGGCAATGAACTAACTAACTGGGTCAGGCTAAGTCACAGCTAACTCTACTGACCTTGAATGAAACGACTGAGCCGTGAGTTGACGACCAATGAAATCAGATCCTCTCCCTCTTGCAAGTATTGCGTCATCCCCTTCATTTGAGGATAACAACTGAATTAAATATTTTATTAATCAAATGTTTTTTTATTTTAAACGTAAATTTTTTTTATCACATTAAACATTCAGTAATGACAATGTATTTTAAACTTCATGCAATGTAACCCTTTTGTATGACTTAATAAATAAACAAAGAATGGCCATGCCTTCCTCCTGGCTACTCCAACCTCGGCCAACAGCTCCCCCCCCCCCCCGCAGCTACTCGCCCAAGCCTCCCCAGCTTCTCCTTTACCCAAATCCAGATAGCAGATGTTCTGAAAGAGCTGCAAAACCTGGACCCGTACAAATCAGCTGGGCTTGACAATCTGGACCCTCTATTTCTGAAACTATCCGCCGCCATTGTCGCAACCCCTATTACCAGCCTGTTCAACCTCTCTTTCATATCGTCTGAGATCCCCAAGGATTGGAAAGCTGCCGCAGTCATCCCCCTCTTCAAAGGGGGAGACACCCTGGACCCTAGCTGTTACAGACCTATATCCATCCTGCCCTGCTTATCTAAGGTCTTCGAAAGCCAAGTCAACAAACAGATCACTGACTATCTCGAATCCCACCGTACCTTCTCCGCTGTACAATCTGGTTTCCGAGCCGGTCACGGGTGCACCTTAGCCACGCTCAAGGTACTGAACGATATCATAACCGCCATCGATAAAAGACAGTACTGTGCAGCCGTCTTCATCGACCTGACCAAGGCTTTCGATTCTGTCAATCACCATATTCTTATCGGCAAACTCAGTAGCCTTGGTTTTTCTGACGACTGCCTCGCCTGGTTCACCAACTACTTTGCAGACAGAGTTCAGTGTGTCAAATCGGAGGGCATGTTGTCCAGTCCTCTGGCAGTCTCTGTGGGGGTGCCACAGGGTTCAATTCTCGGGCCGACTCTTTTCTCTGTATATACCAATGATGTTGCTCTTGCTGCGGGCGATTCCCTGATCCACCTCGATGCAGACGACACCATTCTGTATACTTCTGGCCCTTCCTTGGACACTGTGCTATCTAACCTCCAAACGAGCTTCAATCCCGTACAACACTCCTTCCTCCAACTGCTCTTAAACGCTAGTAAAACCAAATGCATGCTTTTCAACCGTTTGCAGCCTGCACCCGCACGCCTGACTAGCATCACCACCCTGGATTGTTCCGACCTAGAATATGTGGACATCTATAAGTACCTAGGTGTCTGGCTAGACTGTAAACCCTCCTTCCAGACTCCTTCCAGACTCAAACATCTCCAATCTAAAATCAAATCTAGAGTTGGCTTTCTATTTCGCAACAAAGCCTCCTTCACTCTCGCCGCCAAACTTACCCTAGTAAAACTGACTATCCTACCGATCCTCGACTTCGGCGATGTCATCTACAAAATAGCTTCCAATACTCTACTCAGCAAACTGAATGCAGTTTATCACTGTGCCATCCGTTTTGTTACTAAAGCACCTTATACCACCCACCACTGCGACCTGTATGCTCTAGTCGGCTGGCCTTCGCTACATATTCGTCGCCAGACCCACTGGCTCCAGGTCATCTACAAGTCCATGCTAGGTAAAGCTCAGCCTTATCTCAGTTCACTGGTCACGATGGCAACACCCACCCGTAGCACGCGCTCCAGCAGGTGTATCTCACTGATCATCCCTAAAGCCAACACCTAATTTGGCCGCCTTTCCTTCCAGTTCTCTGCTGCCTGTGACTGGAACGAACTGCAAAAATCGCTGAAGTTGAAGACTTTAATCTCCCTCACCACCTTCAAACATCTGTTATCTGAGCAGCTAACCGATCGCTGCAGCTGTACATAGTCTATCGGTAAATAGCCCACCCAATTTACCTACCTCATCCCCATACTGTTTTTATTTATTTACTTTTCTGCTCTTTTGCACACCAGTATCTCTACCTGCACAGGACCATCTGATAATTTATCACTCCAGTGTTATTCTGCTAAATTGTAATTATTCACCTACCTCCTAATGCCTTTTGCACACAATGTATATAGACTATTTTTTTCTACTGTGTTATTGACTTGTTTATTGTTTACTCCATGTGTAACTCTGTGTTGTTGTCTGTTCACACTGCTATGCTTTATCTTGGACAGGTCGCAGTTGTAAATGAGAATTTGTTCTCAACTAGCCTACCTGGTTAAATAAAGGTTTACAAAATAATTTAAAAAGCCTATTTCACTCCACAGCCTGCTCAATTTGCAAGATAACTTTTCTTTCAATTTGATTTCAGCACAAATTTAAATGTAGCACCATGGATCGATGGTTCAGCATTGTCTCAATAAAGAGTTTGACATTTGAGCCATGCACGAGCAGTCGCAAGCCCAGAGTTAGCATATCCACCGTCGTAGTACGGATGAAGGGAAGACAGAATTACCGACACACTGGACTCTACCCACACACTGGACTCTACATACACACCGGACTCTACATACACACTGGACTCTACCCACACACTGGACTCTACCCACACGCTGGACTCTACCCAACACACTGGACTCTACCCACACACTGGACTCTACCCGCACACTGGACTCTACCCACACGCTGGACTCTACCTACACACTGGACTCTACCCGCACACTGGACTCTACCTAAACACTGGACTCTACCCCACACACTGGACTCTACCCACACACTGGACTCTACCCAACACACTGGACTCTACCCAACACACTGGACTCTACCCACACGCTGGACTCTACCCACACACTGGACTCTACCCACACACTGGACTCTACCCAACACACTGGACTCTACCCAACACACTGGACTCTACCCACACGCTGGACTCTACCCAACACACTGGACTCTACCCAACACACTGGACTCTACCCAACACGCTGGACTCTACCCAACACACTGGACTCTACCCAACACGCTGGACTCTACCCACACGCTGGACTCTACCCACACGCTGGACTCTACACACTCACTGGACTCTACCCAACACGCTGGACTCTACCCAACACACTGGACTCTACCCAACACACTGGACTCTACCCAACACGCTGGACTCTACACACTCACTGGACTCTACCCAACACGCTGGACTTTACCCAACACACTGGACTCTACCCAACACGCTGGACTCTACCCAACACGCTGGACTCTACCCAACACACTGGACTCTACCCAACACGCTGGACTCTACCCACATGCTGGACTCTACCCACACGCTGGACTCTACCCACACGCTGGACTCTACCCAACACACTGGACTCTACCCAACACACTGGACTCTACCCACACGCTGGACTCTACCCAACACACTGGACTCTACCCAACACACTGGACTCTACCCACACGCTGGACTCTACCCACATGCTGGACTCTACCCATACGCTGGACTCTACCCAACACACTGGACTCTACACACTCACTAGACTCTACCCACACTCTGGACTCTACCCACACGCTGGACTCTACCCAACACACTGGACTCTACCCAACACACTGGACTCTACCCACACGCTGGACTCTACCCAACACACTGGACTCTACCCAACACACTGGACTCTACCCAACACACTGGACTCTACCCAATACACTGGACTCTACACACTCACTAGACTCTACCCACACTCTGGACTCTACCCACACGCTGGACTCTACCCAACACACTGGACTCTACACACTCACTAGACTCTACCCACACTCTGGACTCTACCCACATGCTGGACTCTACCCAACACACTGGACTCTACCCAACACACTGGACTCTACCCACACGCTGGACTCTACCCAACACACTAGACTCTACCCACACTCTGGACTCTACCCACACGCTGGACTCTACCCAACACACTGGACTCTACCCAACACACTGGACTCTACCCAACACGCTGGACTCTACCCACACGCTGGACTCTACCCACATGCTGGACTCTACCCACACGCTGGACTCTACCCACACGCTGGACTCTACCCACACGCTGGACTCTACCCACACACTGGACTCTACCCACTCACTAGACTCTACCCACACGCTGGACTCTACCAACACACTGGACTCTACCCACTCACTAGACTCTACCCACACGCTGGACTCTACCCACACGCTGGACTCTACCCACACGCTGGACTCTACCCACACACTGGACTCTACCCACTCACTAGACTCTACCCACACGCTGGACTCTACCCACACGCTGGACTCTACCCAACACACTGGACTCTACCCACATGCTGGACTCTACCCACACGCTGGACTCTACCCACACACTGGACTCTACCCACACACTCACACATACTACAGTGAACAAAAATATAAACGCAACATGTATTGGTCCCATTTTTCATGAGCTGAAATAAAAGATATCAGAAATGTTCCATATACACAAAAAAGCAAATTTCTCTCACATTTTTGGCACAAATTTGTTTACATCCCTTTTTAGTGAGCATTTATCATTTGCCAAGATAATCCATCCACCGGACTGGTGTGGCATATCAAGAATCTGATTAAACGGCATGATCATAACACAGGTGCACCTTGGGCTGTGGCGGTGTTAACATTTTCTCAGCCGGTGATTGTCAAGCCAATAACTGCCAGTCTCCTGTCTTCCACACACAGCCTACAACCCACAGATGCAGACCTTTGGGACATCTACATTTTAAAAAGTAAAATAAATCCATGTAAAATAGCCTACACCTTCACAATAAATCCATTTATTTATTTTAGACAGGTCTAAAGAAGCATTATATGAAGGAAATGTAGACTATTTCAGAAGAACAGAATAACATACTCTGAGTTGTCCTTATGTTAGGTCCTGATCTGGCTATGCCATATGAGCATGGAATACACTAGTTCATTTAGTAAACTGCCTGTTACTTTGGACCAGAAGCCAGGATATGCATATAATTGGTACCATTTCATAGAACACACTTTCAAGTTTGTATAAATGTTTAAACAATGTATGAGACTATAACACGATTGCTAAGGTAGGAGAAAATCCAAAGAAAACCCAACCCGAAAAGTTTTTTGGGGGGAGAGCCCATGCTCACATCATATCATATCATATCCAAATCCAGCTCCCAGATTGCAATTCCTATGGATTCCACTAGGTGTCAACAGTCTTTGTTCAAGGTTTCAGGCTTGTTTCTTCCCAAACGAGGAAGAATTTTGAGTTTTAGTACTGGGAGTTAGATTTGGAAATCAGTCTGTGTGTGCGACGAAGAGGACGCGAACCTGCTTATTTTGCTTTTCTATTGAACATACTTCTTCCTGTATAAAATATTACAATTTAATTACATTTTAGGGTACCTGAGGATTAAATATGTATTTTGACTTGTGTTAACAAAGTTTAACAAAGTTTAACTGTAGCTTTTTGGATTCCTTTCTCTGCAAGTTGAACGAGTGGATTACTAAAATCAATGGTGCCAACTAAACAAGCTTTTGGGATATAAAGAAGGATTTTATCTAACACAACGACCATGCAGGTTGTAGCTGGGACCCTTTGGATTGCAAATCAGAGGAAGATTTTCAAAATGTAAGTGAATATTTAAATCGCTATTTGTGATTTTATGAAGCCTGTGCTGGTTGAAAAATATTTTTATATGGGGTGCTGTCCTCAAACAATCTCATGGCATGCTTTCACTGTATAGCGCATTGTAGATGAACAATACTTTTAGATTTGAACTGATATAAGACACTTGTATGTACCTAAATGTTTAATATCCATACATTTCATGATTATTTATTTGAATTGCGTGCCCTCCAATGTCACCGGAAGTTGTCGACAGGTGTCCCGCTGGCAGGACGCCTAGATCTAAGGCTGCATGATGCGACTAATGATGATTTGAAAAAAAGTTGCATTTATACGGAGACTTGATTACACACAGGTGGATTGTATTTATCATCATTAGTCATTTAGGTCAACATTGGATCATTCAGAGATCCTCACTGAACTTCTGGAGAGCGTTTGCTGCACTGAAAGTAAAGGGGCTGAATCATTTTGCACGCCCAATTTTTCAGATTTTGATTTGTTAAAAAAGTTTGAAATATCCAATAAATGTCGTTCCACTTCATGATTGTGTCCCACTTGTTGTTGATTCTTCACAAAAAAAATACAGTTTTATATCTTTATGTTTGAAGCCTGAAATGTGGCAAAAGGTCGCAAAGTTCAAGGGGGCCGAATACTTTCGCAAGGCACTGTAAACTTAAAATCACATCAAAAAAAAAAAATAAATCAGACATGAATCACATCAAAAAAAAAACGTTTTAAAAAAAGAAATATATATATAAATTAGAAAAAAAAATATATAAATTAGATATATAAAAATAATAATAAAAAAAGAGTCAAGCCATACCTGAGAGCCAGGCATCGATATCACCGCTTCTGTGAACACGATGAACGCTAACCCAGTACCAGACGCACTCTGTAGGGAGGATGGAGAGAGATGGAAACAAAACAACCAATTAGCTTCTTTTATGCAGCGATGGTAGGCTGAATAACAAGAAAACTTGACTCAACCCACGTTTGTCCTGAGGTCGTTTTTTTTTTGTTGTTGCCCTGAGGTAGTTAAACTCCTGAGTATAGTACCTGATCCAAGAAGGTTTGCAGGTCGCATGTCTTCAGGTTGAGATCGGATACTCTAGATGGATGTGTCCCATTTAAAGAGTCAAACCACTGCTCGTAGTTTTCAACCGTTATGTTCATGTCGCTAATATCAAACTCATTGGTCAGTGCTAAGATGTTACTGTAAGTTACAAGAGAAACATATTGGTCATTTGTTTTAGTTGAGTTTGCATCTGTTTTTCCAGAGGATATCAAACACACAAGGGAGAATATAAAGGTTTAACAACTTGACTGCAAACTAGTTTCATGATTTAGCAAATGTTGCCAAATAAACGTCCATTTTATCACACCTACCCATTCAGACAGGTGACATAGTTGGTGTGGGCCTTGAATCCCAGGATGGCAAAGATGGGGATGGAGGCATAGATAGATGTAGCACTGTTTATAACCCCCACTAAAACAGCATCCCTTTCACAGTTATTCCTGACCAAACACACAGACAACAAAAAAAAAACAGAGTGAAGTGAATGCAAATTATTGGTCAATTGTGAAACAGCGAGGGAGGCTTGTCAAGGGAGGTGAACGATGTGGCAAATTAAAAGCCTTGGAGGACGACTGACATGCTGGACCCATAGAGGTTGATGTTACTAATAATGATTGACCACCGAGCTCACTTCTGGCTGTTGTAACTGGAGAATGAGATGAGTCCACCAAAGGCCACTGACAGAGAGAAGAAGATCTGAGTGGCAGCATCCAGCCATACCTGGGGGTTCTTCAGGATCTCCCACTGATGAGACACACAGACAGAAACACATATTGTAGGTTGTCACGTTACTCTCCCTCTGTCTCTCTCTCGGTCTCTTTTTCTCTCCGTCTCTCTCACACACAGGTCTCTTTTTCTCTCCGTCTCTCTCACACACAAACGGAAGCCCCTTTATCACCCTTTTTTTTACACTGATCTTAACTTGTTTTTGTACATAATATTTCCTCCAGCATTTCCTGACCAGAAATAGCTTTTGGACATCAGAAGAGGAATACAAAAACTTGAATTGGATGAAGAGTTCTACGAGTTGACAGCTGTGGATGTCCTGCTCATTCCGGACCAGGCCTTAAACCTTGGGACTCGAAGAGGAAGAGACGGCGGAAGATGATCTGGAACCCTTGATAAAACTACGTTGGCGAGGAAATAAACCGCCTCTACCATCCATTCTATTGGTGAACGTACTAATCACTGGAGAATAAACTGGATGGAGACTATTCTATCAACAGGACCTGAAGAACTGTAATATCCTATGTTTTTCAGAGTTGTGGCTGAACAAGGACATCAAATCAGATTTTATTGGTCACATGTTTAGCAGATGTTAGTGCAGGTGTAGCGAAATGCTTGGATAATATACAGTGCATTCAGACTCCTTAACTTTTTTCCACATTTTGTTACCAGCATTATTCTAAAATGGATTTAAAAATAAATAATCTCATCAATCTACAATGGTGGTGGTGGCAGCATCATGCTGTGGGGACTCGGAGACTAGTCAGGATCAAGGGAAAGAGGTGTGCCTTCTTAAAAGTTAATTTGTGGAATTTCTTTCCTTAATATGTTTGAGCCAATCAGTTGCGTTGTGACAAGTTAGGGTTGGTATACAGAAAATAGCCCTTTTTGGTAAAAGACCAAGTCAATAGTATGGCAAGAACAGCTCAAATAAGCAAAGAGAAACGACAGTCCATCATTACTTTAAGACATGAAGGTCAGTCAATCCTGAAAATGTCAAGTACTTTTAAAGTTTCTTCAAGGGCAATTGCAAAAACAATGAAGCACTATGATGAAACTGGCTCTCATGAGGACCGCCACAGGAAAGGAAGACCCAGAGTTACCTCTGCTGCAGAGGAGAAGTTCATTAGAGTTACCAGCCTCAGAAATTGCAGCCCAAATAAATGCTTCACAGAGTTCAAGTAACAGACACATCTCAACATCAACTGGTCAGAGGAGACTGTGTGAATCAGGCCTTCATGGTTGAATCGCTGCGAAGAAACCACTACTAAAGGACACCAATAATAAGAAGAGACTTGCTTGGGCCAAGAAACATGAGCAATGGACATTAGACTGGTGGAAATCCGTCCTTTGGTCTGATGAGTCAAAATGTTAGATTTTTACATCCAACCGCCGTGTCTTTGTGAGACACAGAGTAGGTGAACGGATGATATCTGCATGTGTGGTTCCCACCTTGAAACATGGAGGAGGAGGTGTGATGTCTTTGTGAGATGCAGAGTAGGTGAACGGATGATATCTGCATGTGTGGTTCCCACCGTGAAACATGGAGGAGGAGGTGTGATGTCTTTGTGAGATGCAGAGTAGGTGAACGGATGATATCTGCATGTGTGGTTCCCACCTTGAAACATGGAGGAGGAGGTGTGATGGTGTGGGGGTGCTTTGCTGGTGACACTGTCTGTGATTTATTTAGAGTTAAAGGCACACTTAACCAGCATGGCTACCACAGCATTCTGCAGCGATACGCCATCCCATCTGGTTTGCGCTGAGTGGGACTATCATTTGTTTTTCAACAGGACAATGAACCAACATACCTCCAGGCTGTGTAAAGGATATTTGACCAAGAAGGAGAGTGAATGAGTGCTGCATCAGATGACCTGGCCTCCACAATAACCCGACCTGAACCCAATGGAGATGATTTGGGATGAGTTGGACCTCAGAGTGAATGAAAAGCAGCCAACAAGTTTGTTTAATACTTTTGATGTCTTCACTATTATTCTACAAAAACCCTTGAATGAGTAGGTTTGTCCAAACTGTTGACTGGTACTATAGCTGTGCAGCGATGCTCCCCATCCAACCGGACAAAGCTTGAGAGGATCTGCAGAGAATAATGGGAGAAAGTCCCCAAATATTTGGTGTGCCAAGCTTGTCGTGTCAAGAAGAATCGATGCTGTAATCGCTGCCAAAGGTGTGTCAACAAAGTACTGACCAGGGTCTTGACCTTACTGCAGTCGTAATCGACTTCAGTCAAATGTTCACCTTCCATGGCCACTGGTATGCTGGAGAAGTGTGCTAAACTGTACCGGGCTGATGGCAGTGTGGGCAAACGGTTTGCTAATGTCAATGTTGTGGACACAGAGCACCCCATGGTGGGGGTTGGGTTATGGTATGGGCTGGCAGGCAGGCAGAAGTGAAACACATTTGCATTTTATCAAAGGGAACTTGAACGCACAGAGATACTATGATGAGATCCTGAGGCCCATTGTTGTGCCATTCATCCACCGTCATCACCTCATGTTTCAGCATGATAATGCACTGCCCCATGTCGCAAGGATCTGCACACAATTTTCAGCTTTACAATTCCTGGAAGCTGAAAATGTCCCAGTTCTTCAATCGCCCACATACTCACCAGACATGTCACCCATTGAGCATGTTTGGGATGCCCCGGATTGATGTGTATATCAGCGTGTTCCAGTTCCCGCCAATATAGAGCAACTACGCACAGCCATTGAAGAGAAGTGGGACAACATTCCACAGGCCACAATCAACAGCCTGATCAACTCTAAACTAAGGCCTCGTGCTGCATGAGGTAAATGGTGGTCACAACAGACACAGAGACTGGTTTTCAGATCCACGCCCCTACCTTTTTTTAAAAAAGGTATCTGTAACCAACAGATGCATATCTGTATTCTCAGTCATGTGAAATCCATAGATTAGGACCTAATGAATTTATTTCAATTGACTGATTTCCTTAAATTAACTGTTCCATTGCCTTTATATACTGTATCTGTTCAGTGTCCAGTTGTGGCCAAAAGTTTTGAGAATGACACAAATATTAATTTCCACAAAGTTTGCTGCTTCAATGTCTTTAGATATTTTTTGTCAGATGTTACTATGGAATACTGAAGTATAATTACAAAGCATTTCATAAGTGTCAAAAGGCTTTTATTGACAATTACATGAAGTTGATGCAAAGACTCAATATTTGCAGTGTTGATCCTTCTTTTTCAAGACCTCTGCGATCCGCCCTGGCATGCTGTCAATTAACTTCTGGGCCACATCCTGACTGATGTCGGCCCATTCTAGCATAATCAATGCTTGGAGATTGTCAGAATTTGTGGGGTTTTTGTTTGTCCACCAGCCTCTTCAGGATTGACGACAAATTCTCAATGGGGTTAAGGTCTGGGGAGTTTCCTGGCCATGGACCCAAAATATCAATGTTTGTCCCCCGAGCCACTTAGTTATCACTTTTGCCTTATTGCAAGGTGCTCCATCGTGCTGGAAAAGCTATTGTTCGTCACCAAACTGTTCCTGGATGGTTGGGAGAAGTTGCTCTCTGAAGATGTGTTGGTACCATTCTTTATTCATGGCTATGTTCTTAGGCAAAATTGTGAGTGAGCCCAGGATGCTTTACTGTAGGCATGACACAGGACTGATGGCAGCGCTCACCTTGTCTTCTCCGGACAAGCTTTTTTTCCGGATGACCCAAACAATTGGAAAGGGGATTCATCAGAGAAAATGACTTTACCCCAGTCCTCAGCAGTCCAATCCTTGTACCTTTTGCAGAATATCAGTCTGTCCCTGATGTTTTTCCTTGAGAGAAGTGGCTTCTTTGGTGCCCTTCTTGACACCAGGCCATCCTCCAAAAGTCTTTGCCTCACTGTGCATGCAGATGTACTCACACTTGTCTGATGCCATTCCTAAGCAAGCTCTATACTGGTGGTGCTCCGATCCCGCAGCTGAATCAACTTTAGGAGACGGTCATGGCGCTTGCTGGACTTTCTTGGGCACCCTGAAGCCTTTTTCACAACAATTGAACCGCTCTCCTTGAAGTTCTTGATGATCCGATAAATGGTTGATTTATGTGCAGTCTTACTGGCAGCAATATCCTTGCCTGTGATGCCCTTTTTGTGCAAAGCAATGATGACGGCCCGTGTTTCCTTGTAGGTAACCACTGTTGACAGAGGAAGAACAATTATTCCAAGCACCACCCTCCTTTCGAAGCTTCCAGTCTGTTATTCGAACTCAATCAGCATGACAGAGTTATCTCCAGCCTTGTCCTCGTCAACACTTACACCTGTGTTAACGAGAGAATCACTGGCATTATGTCAGCTGGTCCTTTTGTGGCAGGGCTGAAATGCAGTGGAAATGTTTTTTTGGGGGATTCAGTTCATTTGCAGGGCAAAGAGGGACTCTTCATAACATTCTGGATTTTATGCAAATTTCCATCATACAAACTGAGGCAGCAGACTTTGTGAAAATTAATATTTGTCATTCTCAGAACTTTTGGCCACGACTGTAGTCGTAGTGTATAGTGTAATTAACTCGTACATATCGACTCAGTACTGGCGCCTCGTGTTTATAGCCAAGTAATTGTTAATCAACAGTATTTATTCCTTGTGTTGTAGTCTTTCTATGATTTATCTCTACATTGTTGGGAGGAGCCTGTAAGTAAGCATTTTAATGTTAGTCTACACCTGTTGTGTACAAAAGCATATGACAAAATAAATAAAATTAGAGTGGCCTCTTGCCTATATGTTTGATAGTAATCGCTCAAGTCTGCAAGTGTTTTTGGGCAAAATGTGAATTGAGACGCTGCGCACTCAACGTCCCAACTGCTATTTGTCAATATTCCGAAATGTCTCCTTGACATGTCCTGTAGCATGACTAGATATGAAACATAGGCCCTCGGGCAGACACAGAGAGATAGAAAGTGAAACATTTTGTAAAAGCAAAATGACATCTCTACTCCTGCACAAAATTTTTGCAAGTGTTTCGTTGATTTCATCAGCTGATTTAGCTTATTGTAGCCTTGTAAGCTCAGTGGCTGTAGCCTGCCTGCTAGCTAGCTAACTTCACTAACACACAAAACGATGTAAAGTTAGCTAAGGATGTTTGGCACTGATGAACAGCATGTGGCTTGTCACTTATCTACGATAGTATGACAGCTTGATGATGAAGCAGTCATTCCGTACTTGTTGCATGTTTGCCGAGCACACAATCGCTACATTGTAACGTTGAGGCAGAGTAGACTCTGTATTGTACTGACGTTGGGTCAGCTAAGGGCACAGCAGAGTAGACTCTGTATTGTACTGACTCGGGGCAGCTAAGGGCACAGCAGAGTAGACTCTGTATTGTACTGACTCGGGGCAGCTAAGGGCACAGCAGAGTAGACTCTGTATTGTACTGACTCGGGGCAGAGCAGGCCGTTTGCTGCTTCATTAATGTTCATGTGATAAAATAATAAAATAATGTTACTACAGTAGCTAGCTAGCTAATAGAAGGAACATCGTCATTTAGTGTTCCACTAGCTGGTAAGCTTCTCTTTTGTTTCATATATAGTGGCAGGCTCAGGCTTAGCAAGCTAATGGACACGTTTTTTGTGTACATGATCAAACTAAAAAAAGACACTCCAATCGCGTGACTAAGACCTCCTATGCAAATTAAAAAGGACGCGGTGGAGCAACTAGCGTTTGAGACTCGAGTGTCCAAGTGATCAGGCAGACAGACAGACAGACAGACAGACCTACAGACAGACAGACCTACAGACAGACAGACAGACAGACAGACAGACAGACAGACAGACAGACACAGGACTTACGTCAGGTGTGAACAGGTAGATCAGACCTTCATATGCTCCAGGTAGGGTCAGGGCTCTCACCAGAAAGATGGTTAGTACCAGGTAGGGGAACGTTGCTGTGATATACACAGCCTGTGATAAGACAGGTGATGAAAAGGTATATATATATATATTTTAAGCCGCTTGCACACTGCCACAACCAACTAAAACAAAGATCAACATTCTAAAGTTGACAGATGTTGGCTACTTTTAGAATAATGTGTTGTAGAACAGCTGACAGGGCATTCAGATCTAAAAGACGTGACTTAGGGTTGAGACCTTTTCCATGGTTTGGGTGCCTCTTTACAATCAAGTGATGTACCTTTTGAAACAAAGTTGCCACTTGGTTGAAGCAAACTAGTATCATGAAATACATGCATCAGAAATGGGGAACACTTTTGTTTGATTTGTCAGAGAAATATCAGCAAGCTAGGGCTACCTAACTGTAGTAAAATAGCTAGCTAGCTAGCTGTCTGCTTGGCTAAACACAGGTCGTCAGCACACTGTTCTCTGGCTAAACAGATCAATCTCGTCTCAAGTCTATAGCTTAAGACTTAAATCTTGGTAACTCCAGCAGCCGATATGAGACATTCTAAAACTAGAGGTTTCAGATTGAGCAAACTTTGTTCTAAAATTGCATGAAATCATCTTGGCTGTAATTGTTCCGAGCTTTAAAATGCAACACACTGTCTGCATCTCACCTTGCCGATGGTCTCGATCCCCCTGATAAAACAGATGTAAACGATAGACCAGGCGGTAGCTAAGCTGACCACCATCCACCACTGTAGAGAGCCACTGGTCTCCATGTTAGGAGTGATGTTCAGGGTCTGACGGTACCAGAAGTAGTTGACCGGCGTGCTTTCTACACACTCCTCCACGTACCCTGGTTCAAATTATAATTGACCTTGGTCAAATTACATAATGTACAATTGCTGTTCATTCTTCAACTATGGCCCAACCTACAAACTGTGCATGGTTCCTGACAAATGAACAAATAGCTAGAATTAACTAACAATAATAATAATTAATTAGATTTACAGTATATAGCAATTTTCTATCAACTGTTATACTCAAAGCGCTTCATACCTGTGTTGTTGTGGTTGAGGGGACATTGGCTCCAGGGCAGGGGTTCCTGGAAGGAGTTGAAGAGGTACCAGAGGACCCAGGCCACGATAGTGTTGTAGAACAGACTCACACAGAAGGACACCACCATTGAGGCTACACCTGATGGACATGGGATAGTAGATCAGAAACACCAAACAGCAGCTAGTAGAGGACGTTTCCTGTCTGGGTGTTAGTTTTGGCCACCCACCTACTCCTGAGAAGAAAAAAAACTCTGCACTTTTAATTTATTGACTCCAATGAAATAATTGATTAAACCAACGTTTCAACAGCTAAACTGTCTTCATCAGGGTTTCATCACCTACCTACTCCTCCCAGGTAGGGGGATATGGAGTTCCAGACTCCGATGCTGCCCATGCGAAGCCTCTGTCCTATAGCCAGCTCCAAGTAGAGCAGAGGCAGACCCTGAAACACCAGGGCGATCAGGTAGGGGATCAGAAACGCACCTGGGGAAGGAGACGTTCAATAGATGTTCAACTAACTGTCAACAATCTAATTATCCATTAACCCTAAACTTAAATTCTCCTCATATGTACACATTTCTTTCTTATGTGATATATTGGTCTCCATATAGTTTTACCATATAGTTTTACATTGTAATGCATTCGGGACAGGTTCGAATAAGTTAATAAGGATTAGCCCCTTTTTTTCAATTTTCCCAAATGTAACTGCCTGTAACTCAGGCCCTGAAGCAAGGACATGCATATTCTTTGTACCATTTGAAAGAAACACTTTGAATTTAATGGAAATGTGAAAGGAATATTGTAGAATATAACACAATAGATCTGGTAAAAGATAATACAAAGAAAAAATGAACCGTTCTTTTGTATTTTTTTTGTACCGTCATCTTTGAAATGCGAGAGAACGGCCATAATGTATTATTCCAGCCCAGGTGCAATTCCGTTTTTTGGCCACTTGATGGCATCAGTGTATGTGCAAAGTTTTAGACTGATCAAATGAACCATTGCTTTTCTGTTCAAAATGTTGTATCAAGACCACCTAAATGTGCCTAATTTGTTTATTAATAACTTTTCATGTTCAAAATTGTGCACTCTCCTCAAACAATAGCATGGTGTTATTTCACTGTAATAGTTACTGTTAATTGAACAGTGCAGTTAGATTAACAATAATTTAAGCTTTCTGCCAATATCAGATATGTCTATGTCCTGGGAAATGCTCTTGTTATTTACAACCTCATGCTAATCGCATTGGCCATTTTAGAGTCAGATCCTCCTCAGTCTGATGTTTCCTAAAAAAGTATATTAATCTATGCATAGTCACTTTACCCCTACCTACATGTACAAATTAGCTAAACTAATCTGTACCCCTGCACATTGACTCGGTACCGGTACCTCCTGTATATAGCCTCCACATTGACTCTGTACCGTAATACCCTGTATATAGCCTCCACATTGACTCTGTACCGTAATACCCTGTATATAGCCTCCACATTGACTCTGTACCGTAATACCCTGTATATAGCCTCCACATTGACTCTGTACCGTAACACCCTGTATATAGCCTCCACATTGACTCTGTACCGTAATACCCTGTATATAGCCTCCACATTGACTCTGTACCGTAATACCCTGTATATAGCCTCCACATTGACTCTGTACCGTAATACCCTGTATATAGCCTCCACGTTGACTCTGTACCGTAATACCCTGTATAGAGCCTCCACATTGACTCTGTACTGGTACCCCCTGTATATAGTCTCCACATTGACTCTGTACCGGTACCCCCTGTATATAGCCTCCACATTGACTCTGTACCGGTACCCCCTGTATATAGCCTCCACATTGACTCTGTGCCTCGTTATTGTTATTTTATTGTGTTACTTTTTATATATTTTTTTACTGTAGTTTATTTATTTGGTAAACATTTTCTCAACTCTTTCTTGACCTGCATTGTTGGTTAAAGGCTTGTAAGTAAGCATTTCATGGTAAGGTCTACCTACACCTGTTGTATTCAGCATTTCATGGTAAGGTCTACCTACACCTGTTGTATTCAGCATTTCATGGTAAGGTCTACCTACACCTGTTGTATTCAGCATTTCATGGTAAGGTCTACCTACACCTGTTGTATTCAGCATTTCATGGTAAGGTCTACCTACACCTGTTGTATTCAGCATTTCACTGTAAGGTCTACTACACCTGTTGTATTCAGCATTTCACGGTAAGGTCTACCTACACCTGTTGTATTCAACATTTCACTGTAAGGTCTACTACACCTGTTGTATTCAGCATTTCACTGTAAGGTCTACTACACCTGTTGAAGTTGGCAAATTTGACAAATAAAGTTTGATTTGATTTTCACTTTTTTATTCTTTCAAAGAGCAAAATAGCATTTTTATTAGTTAAAAACTAAAAACGACGACATAACACATTATTATTTTGTTTAGTCAGTTCTTAAAGAAACATGAAACCAAGAAAATGTATTTCAAAAGAACAGAATAGTTGTTTTGTTTCATTATGTTCTGTGCTTATAGACAATATGCTGCTGTGAGTTCTCACTCGTGGAATGGAATGTAATTGCAGTTATTCTCCATATGTGATATTTTGAAAAAAGATCCCAATCTGCTCAATTTTGAGAATTGTTTGGCAAATGTTGGTATTTTTGAAACTTTACTATTTGCTCTTTCTGATAGGTTATATAAATCAAAACGTCTAGGGTCCTGGGTGAAGCATCAGTTAAAAGCACTGCACCACAGTGCTGAGGCGCCACAACAGCCTGGGGTTCGATCCCAGCCTGTGTCACAACCGGCCGTGACCGGGAGCCCCATAGGACGGCGCACAATTGGCCTAGCGCTGTACGGGGTAGGGCAGGGTTTGGCCGGTGGGACTTTCCTTGGCTCATCGTGGTCTAGTGACTCCTTGTGACAAGGCCGGGCGCCTGCAAGCTGACCCGGATCATCAGTCGAACGGTGTTTCCTCTGACACGTTGGTGTGGCTGACATCTGGGTCCAGCAGGCGGTGTGATAAGAAGTAGGTGGCCAGGCGGGTTTCAGAGGACCCATGACTCGACCTTCGTCTCTCCCAATTAATAAAATAGCTACAGGAGAATTTACATTGACCCCCCCAGCCATTTCAAACAACTTTTCAAATCCAACTTTGGGTATTTTTAAATGTGAATAATCGATAAAATTTAAGACGTAATAAACTGTGTTCAATAGCGGATAAAAACAAAGTGGAGCGAGCTTTCGGGTCACGCACCCGAACCACAACAGTACACTACACTCGACCCTCGTTCTGAACTGCCCTACTTCTTCATTTCTCAAAGGAAAAACATCAACCAATTTCTAAAACTGTTGACATCCAGTGGAAGTGATATGAACAGCAAGCAAGTGCCTTAGAAATCTCGATCCCCAAAGAAAAGCCATTAAAAAGAGAGTGACCTCAAACATTTGGTTTTCCTGGATGGTTTGTCCTCTGGGTTTTGCCTGCCAATTTTTTTAAACAGTTTTAGAAACTTTTGAGTGTTTTCTATCCAACTCTACCAATTATATGCATATCCTAGCATCTGGGCCTGAGTAGCAGGCAGTTTACTTTGGGCACACTTTTCATCCGGACGTGAAAATAGTGCATCCTAGCCTTAAGAGTTTATTAACTGCTTTTCTTAGGGATAGCCCCCCTTTTTTTCTAATTTCGCCTAAAATGACATACCCAAATTTAACTGCCTGACCTCAAGGATATGCATATTCTTGGTACCATTTGAAAGGAAACACTTTTACGTTTGTGGAAATCTGAATTGAAGGTAGGAGAATATAACACAATAGATATGGTAGAAGAAAATAAAAATAAAAAAACATTTCTAGCCATCACTCTGGTTGTAATTCCGATGGTGTCCACAGGAGGGCAGCAGTGCGTGTGCAAAGTTTCAGACTGATAACTTGAAGTATGAGCAAGCTACATGACATTTAGTGTGAAGTCACCCAGCCACATTTGGGCAAATCGTGAAGGACACAGAGCCTATGAGAATAGAAGCCGGATGTTACAGGAGATCCTATGAGAATAGAAGCCTGATGTTATAGGAGAGCCTATGAGAATAGAAGCTTGATGTTATAGGAGAGCCTATGAGAATAGAAGCCTGATGTTGTAGGAGAGCCTATGAGAATAGAAGCCTGATGTTGTAGGAGAGCCTATGAGAATAGAAGCCTGGTGTTGTATGGATGGCATATTATAGATAACACTTCTAAGCCACAATCGTGCAGTTTCTGTTCATTACATATTCAGATATATAAACCGAGTAGATAATGTTTAACCACTGTCATTTCCTCTGTATCCTCAAACATGATCTAGTTGGTCTGCACAGTACATATTGATGCAACATGGACAGAAATCACAAGATTGAGTCTTGAAGGTTTTTATCTAAGAGATGAGGACGTTAGGAGTTATCTCTGATACCATAATAAAATAATCTTCAAATACACCATAGAAAAAAACATGCATGGAGTTAAACTGTTACATTGAGAGGAAGTGAACAAAGTTGTAGTGGGAAAAAGAACAGAAAAGATGTGTAATAGCATCTATACCCCCTCCGTAAATCTGGCAGAGGTAGGGGAAGCGCCACACGTTGCCCACTCCAACAGCGAAGCCAATGCAGGTCAGCAGGTACTCTGTCTTGTTGTTCCACTTGGGTCTCTCCTCTCCCACCTTGCTGTCCTCCATACCTTCCTCTGGCATGCTCAGAGATCAACAGTAGTTTTTAGCTCAAGTAGTAAATCAACCTTCTGGTTTTCAGTTTAGTCCAGTGTGTTCTAGCCCGAGGTTCTAGCACTCTGAACCAACGCTTATTCTGTAGAGGGAACACAGCTATTCTGTTGCGTGTTGGTATCTTTACTCCAGTGTTTGATCTGAAGCACATGGTTAATGTGTGAGGGCGCTCTACGAGTATCCTGTGTTTTTTTTCAGTCGGTGCAGCCAATGTGAAATGGTCTCTCTCTCTCTCTCTCTCTCTCTCTCATCTCCCTTTCTCTCTCTCTCTCTCTCTCTCTCTCTCTCTCTCTCTCTCTCTCTGTCTCTGTGTGTCTCTCTGTGTGTCTCTCTCTGTGTCTCTCTGTGTGTCTCTCTCTGTGTCTCTCTCTGTGTCTCTCTCTGTGCCTTTATCGCTCTCTCTCTCTCTCTCTCTCTCTCTCTCTCTCTCTCTCTCTCTCTCTCTCTCTCTGTGTCTCTCTCTGTGTCTCTCTCTGTGTCTCTCTCTGTGTCTCTCTCTCTCTCTCTCTCTCTGTCTCTCTCTCTCTGTGTCTCTCTCTGTGTCTCTCTCTGTGTCTCTCTCTGTGTCTCTCTCTGTGTCTCTCTCTGTGTCTCTCTCTCTCTCTCTCTCCTAGTTAGCAGTGCACTGGGAAGGTTACATCCGTTCTAAGACCCAGAAGCAGCCGTTTCCCTTTGCTCTGCTTTTTGTGGAGTGACGGGGTAAAGGCGTTTCGTGGTCGTTGTCGATGTGTTCAGAGGGTCCCTGGTCGAGCCCAGCTCGAGGCAAGGAAAGAGACAGAAAACAACACAGTTGCATAAGGGGTCACGGGGTCCAAGTCAAAAGTGCCAATATCAGATCTGACGAGAATGTAAAGTCGCAGTAGCTCATTTGGATTAATGGTCAATGTGTGAGGGAACTCTAAAAAGGTCTCCAGTGTTTTCCCATGTCCTTGTAGTTTTCCAGTAGCCTCCTTGTCAGACCCTTGGTGGAGTGTAGTGCGAAGTTTCCTTTAAACCACCACTTCGATAGAGCTACGACAGGAAGTGACTTTTTTGTTTCGTAGCAGGTTAGGAGAACTTATGCAGCAGGTTAGGTTAAATAACATAGCCGGTCAAGAGAATTAGGTTAAGGTTAGGAAAAGGGTTAGGGTTTAGCGAAAATGCTCTCCTAACCTGCTACAAAAAGGTCACTTCCGGTCATAGGTGTATCGAAGTGGTGCCGTGTAGTATTGTCTTTACAGGTGAGAGGCCCGCTTGGTAGACAATAAATAGCCATGTTACAAATGACCACAGTGGCAATATCAGCACTGATGTGAGAGCAAAGTTAGTGCTAATTATTCATTTAGCACACAAATTGGGGTTAATGGTTAAACTTGACTTTGTTATTAGAAAGCAAAAACCACAGTTCATTTTAGCTCTCATAAGCAGCGTGGTTTCAGACTAGCTGGGTGGTTTCAGACTAGCACGAGTCAGACAGGCTGCCACACCCAAAACACCTGAGGACTTCAAGGCCATCCGGGCCTAGTCGAGAATCTCAACCCCCTCCTCCACGGCCAATAAACACTGCAGTGTACCAGGGTTTTGGGCAAAGAACAGCACAGGTAGGAAGGAGCCTTGTTGCATCTGTTTATATATGGACATTTAGTATTTGTTTTAATATTCTGTTTTGGCTCTACCTTATTTTTGACACCAATGTACTTTAAAGCAAGTGGAAATAGTACCAGGTGTTATTTATAGTCGTAGAGTGGTCGTGGTTGGTTTATTTGACCATCCCAGGTTATGGTCTAACTAGGGATGTAGTGATGATGCGGGCTGAGGTTTGGCAGATCCTTGACTTGGCACAGACAACCTGATTAAAATCTATTTCACAAGATCATTTGAGAGAGAGAGAGAGAGAGAAAAACATCATTAAATTGATATAAAACAGTAGAGAGATAAGGATCATAAAAGTCTCTCTTTAACATGGCATGTAAAAAATCTATAAAGATTGAATGTGAAATCAACAAGACAAAACCTCCTCCCATCTCTATCTTTGGACTTTGTCCTGTTGATTCATCGTATCAAAGAGTCTCATATTTCGTTCTTTCTAGCATTTGCCATGACAACAGACAGGACAGAGGAGTTAGCTAGCTAAAGTGCCATGACAACAGACAAGACAGAGGAGTTAGCTAGCTAAAGTGCCATGACAACAGATAGGACAGAGGAGTTAGGTAGCTAAAGTGCCATGACAACAGACAGGACAGAGGAGTTAGCTAGCTAAAGTGCCATGACAACAGACAGGACATAGGAGTTAGCTAGCTAAAGTGCCATGACAACAGACAGGACAGAGGAGTTAGCTAGCTAAAGTGTCATGACAACAGACAGGACAGAGGAGTTAGCTAGCTAAAGTGCCATGACAACAGACAGAGGAGGTAGCTAGCTAAAGTGCCATGACAACAGACAGGACAGAGGAGTTAGCTAGTGTTAGGGTGGTGTCAATAGAATCTGGCATCAGGACAGAAGGTGACACGGAGTCACCGAGAATCTTCTATGTCTTTATTATTAGTCAAGCAATAAATGGTAAATGCAATTTTCATATATACGGGTTCACTGTAACACCACGCAGGGCAGAACAGAGAACTAACTAGTTCCTGACAAAGTTCTTCTAATGTACTCTGACAGAAGTAGCTCCCGCTTCTGAGCTGGCCTGTCAGAGTAGAAGCTGAGCGTGGTTTAGACTCACTCAGCCTATCGTTGGCGCACAGGCTGGTCCCAGCCCCAGGCGCTCCCGTTAGCAGGTGTAGTTGTTGCTGGGCAGAATATCTTATGAGCCCACACCTCTTTTTCAGACAGAGGAGTTAGCTAGCTAAAGTGCCATGACAACAGACAGGACAGAGGAGTTAGCTAGCTAAAGTGCCATGACAACGGACAGGACAGAGGAGTTAGCTAGCTAAAGTGCCATGACAACGGACAGGAGAGAGGAGGTAGCTAGCTAAAGCGCCATGACAACAGACAGGACAGAGGAGTTAGCTAGTTAAAGTGCCATGACAACGGACAGGACAGAGGAGGTAGCTAACTAAAGTGCCATGACAACAGACAGAGGAGTTAGCTAGCTAAAGTGCCATGACAACTGACAGGACAGAGGAGGTAGCTAGCTAAAGTGCAAACAGATCGGTCTACTAGGCTATGTGTCAGCGCTATGTGACTGAAATAAAGTAATATTGCACACTACCAATATGTAATACAAGTTATTTATGTTTTGTGCTTTAGTAAAACCAAAAGTATCTTTTCACGTTGTCATACTGTGGTTTCAACGCCTAGGTTAAATCTCCATCTAATTGCTGTATTATATCTAATGTTTATGATTTAGGAGTGGTAGGACCTATGAAAGAAATAAGGAAGTACATTTGATATCAGAGATGTAATTTCATTTCCAGTAGAAAACACAATGGCATAGACACTATCTTTACACTGAAAGCTCTGTGCCATTTAAATTAGCTCTAATCTTTATGTTCTGTGTGAAAAAAAAATACAAAAAAAATACTTTGACCAACAATTCAATTTTTAATTGGTCAAAATTGGTACCCCCAACATTCACCAATTCTCAGCTCTCCAATCGTCTTTGTGTCACCCAAAAGACAAAAAAAACCTACTGCTGGAGACATTTAAAAAAAAAATCACTGTTCAAATTGAGTGCAACCGATCGTCCGTCCTTCATTATTACGAAATAAAAACAAATAAACACCCTTTTGATTCATGAGTGTCAGGAATGTCAAGATCAGTTGATGTGAGGCAATTACTTCACCTCAGCGTTGTTTTACAGTGTTGCTCAGATGAGGATAGATAGAAATAGAGTGTCTTTAAGGTCTAGCTCTCTACAACGTAGCCTTCGTTGGCATAAGGATTCGGATCGTTGTGGAGACGGTCTTCAGAGTGTCTTCCTGACATGCAGCAGATGAGTCTGTAGATGGCCACCAGAGGGATGGAGATAACTGGTACTGAAGACAGCAGGACACAGATGGCAAACACCCAGTCTGGATACGGCAGAACCTCTGTGTCGGGGAAGTTCACCTGCACAGACAGAATTAGAATCAGAAAATGTAATTGCTTTGCAACAAATGACATCTCACAGGGAAATCGCAAATGACACCTATTCCCTGTAGGCTGTAGTGTACTGCTTATTAGGTGAGTACTATGTAGTCATCTGACTGTGGCTGTCTCTCAAATGAAACCCTATTCCCGCTTACTACTATGAACAATTATCACGCACTACTATTGAGCCTCTTAAATTACACCTACAGCCTAGCTGATCTGAGCAGAATACTTAAAATGCTCCACACTAATACCCCATACATGTTCCTGATAGATATTCACAAAATTCCCATGTTTACCAGAAATCCCTGTTGGAAGATTCCCTGAATCAGGAGGGAATAAGCAGGGAATCGGGAATCCTGAAACCAGGATTTCTTGAAAATTTGGGAAAGTTACCGAATTTTTGCACTCTTGGTCTTACATAGTCAGGATTCCATGCTGGGTAGGTGGGATGTGTCTGGGCCTGGACGGCAACATATGCCACCAACACCACGATCAGCATCAGAGGGCTGATGACCAACCAGCAAACCTTCCAGAAGATGTTGGGTCTATGTCCTGTCATGAACTCCAAGTCATCACTGAACCTACGGAGACAGAAACGTGTCAGAAGAGGCTTTAAAAATAACACGGCATTACAGGCGCAGACAGAAGAGAGGAGAAGAGATGGAAGAGGATCCGATGAAAGAGTAGACAGGCATCTGCCTCCCCATATGTCTGTTGTTGGTCTATTAAACCATTAAATATATCAGTTCACCTTATCTTTGGCTTCAGCTTTTTCCACAACTTTAGCACATTTACGATTCCCGACACAATCCACTTGTGACCGATTGTTTTAAAAAATATGGACCTTTTTGACCTTAACTCAGTTAAGAACAAATTCTTATTTTCAATGACGGCCTAGGAACAGTGGGTTACAGGGGCAGAACAACAGATTTGTACCTTGTCAGCTCGGGGATTTGAACTTGCAACCTTTCGGTTACTAGCCCAACACTCTAACCACAAGGCTATTTTAATCCTGGGTCATCTGCAAGTCCTTGATCCCGGGATATCTGCAGGTCCTTGATCCCAGGACATCTGCAAGTCCTTGATACAGGGCCACCTGCAAGTCCTTGATCCCGGGGATCAAGGACTTGCAGGTGACCCTGGATCAAGGGCTTGCAGATTACCCTTGATCAAGGCCTTGCAGAAGTCCTGGGATCAAGGACTCACAGGTGACCCTGGATCAAGGACTCGCAGATGTCCTGGGATCAAGGACTTGCAGATGTCCCAGGATCAAGGACTCGCAGATGACCCTTGATCAAGGCCTTGCAGAAGTCCTGGGATCAAGGACTTGCAGGTGACCCTGGATCAAGGACTCGCAGATGTCCTGGGATCAAGGACTTGCAAATGTCCCAGGATCAAGGACTTGCATATGTCTCAGGATCAAAGACTTGCAGGTGACCCAGGATCAAGGACTAGCAGATGATCCAGGGTTAATACCCAATCGGTCACAAGTGGATTGTGTCGGGAATCATACATTTGCTCAAGTGGAAAATGCTGAACCCAAAGATAAGGTGAACTGCTATATTTAAAGGTTTTAACAACAGACGAACAATAGACATATGAGGAGACAGACATGTTCCTCTGAGAGGATCCTAGCAATCTGCCCCATTCTAAAAGAAAATACACTGAGACACAGATGTCAATTCAACGTCTATATCACATTAGTTCATAGTCATTCAACCAGTGTGTGTGCCCAGTTGGAAGACACTCATTACAGTTCACACCAGGACAACTATAGTATTATGAGGCTCTTTACCGTCCTATTCCGTAGATGTATGCCACAGCGATGATCTCAAAGAAGGCGATGATGAGGAGAGGTACAGAGCCCACGTAACTGTTAAAGATCTCCAACCAGTAGTTCCCCGAACCCATAGTGAATATCAGAGCCACCAGGAACGATACGAGGCAGATCAACGCTGCAGAGAGAAAAAGCAAACGAGGGGGGGAAAGAAAGAGAAAGTGGGAAGAGACGGAGAAAACCCCTATGGTGTTAAGATCATAACCAAACGAACAGTTATTTATCACACATTGGCAAGGGGTAAACCAGGGCTGCAGTCTGTCCTACATTATTCAATATCGAAACATTCAAAAATCTGATCATTTCCTTTTTGGCTTTTACCTGTGAAGAGCTCATTGGGCATCCACTTGGGCACCAGTTTGAGGTCATGAAGGGGCGTGAGGACGCCCTCTAGATTACCAAACATGGAGGACAGACCCAGACTGAACAGCATGATGAAGAAGAGCACAGCCCACACCTGGTCAAACAAACAGGAATCACATCAACAACAGCCCACACCTGGTCAAACAAACAGGAATCACATCAACAGCCCACACCCCTGGTCAATCAGACAGGAATCACATCAACAACAGCCCACACCCCTGGTCAATCAGACAGGAATCACATCAACAACAGCCCACACCCCTGGTCAATTAGACAGGAATAACATCAACAACAGCCCACACCCCTGGTCAATCAGACAGGAATCACATCAACAACAGCCCACACCCCTGGTCAATCAGACAGGAATCACATCAACAACAGCCCACACCCCTGGTCAATCAGACAGGAATCACATCAACAACAGCCCACACCCCTGGTCAATCAGACAGGAATCTAATGAGATCCAGATATATTTAACTGGGTTTAACACTGTATTTTGACTGTAGTTTTTTTTTAAAGAACTAATAAAAAATAAAAAATAAAAAAAGAGTCAGGCCATACCTGAGAGCCAGGCATCGATATCACCGCTTCTGTGAACACGATGAACGCTAACCCAGTACCAGACGCACTCTGTAGGGAGGATGGAGAGAGATGGAAACAAGACAACCAATTAGCTTATTTTATGCAGCGATGGTAGGCTGAATAACAAGAAAACTTGACTCAACCCACGTTTGTCCTGAGGTCGTTTTTTTTTTGTTGTTGCCCTGAGGTAGTTAAACTCCTGAGTATAGTACCTGATCCAAGAAGGTTTGCAGGTCGCATGTCTTCAGGTTGAGATTGGATACTCTAGATGGATGTGTCCCATTTAAAGAGTCAAACCACTGCTCGTAGTTTTCAACCGTTATGTTCATGTCGCTAATATCAAACTCATTGGTCAGTGCTAAGATGTTACTGTAAGTTACAAGAGAAACATATTGGTCATTTGTTTTAGTTGAGTTTGCATCTGTTTTTCCAGAGGATATCAAACACACAAGGTAGAATATAAAGGTTTAACAGCTTGACTGCAAACTAGTTTCATGATTTAGCAAATGTTGCCAAATAAACGTCCATTTTATCACACCTACCCATTCAGACAGGTGACATAGTTGGTGTGGGCCTTGAATCCCAGGATGGCAAAGATGGGGATGGAGGCATAGATAGATGTAGCACTGTTTATAACCCCCACTAAAACAGCATCCCTTTCACAGTTATTCCTGACCAAACACACAGACAACAACAAAAAAACAGAGTGAAGTGAATGCAAATTATTGGTCAATGGTGAAACAGCGAGGGAGGCTTAGCGAGGGAGGCTTGTCAAGGGAGGTGAACGATGTGGCAAATTAAAAGCCTTGGAGGACGCCTGACTGCCGCCTGCTGGACCCATAGAGGTTGATGTTACTAATAATGATTGACCACTGAGCTCACTTCTGGCTGTTGTAACTGGAGAATGAGATGAGTCCACCAAAGGCCACTGACAGAGAGAAGAAGATCTGAGTGGCAGCATCCAGCCATACCTGGGGGTTCTTCAGGATCTCCCACTGATGAGACACACAGGCAGACAATATTACACATGAGGTGGATTGTCAAGACAAGTCACTTTCCCTCTTTCTCTCCCTCGCTCTCTCTGAAACACACGGAGACAGACAGACAGACAGACAGACAGACAGACAGACAGACAGACAGACAGACAGACAGACAGACAGACAGACAGACAGACAGACAGACAGACAGGCAGACAGGCAGACAGACAGGCAGGCAGGCAGGCAGGCAGGCACAGGACTTACGTCAGGTGTGAACAGGTAGATCAGACCTTCAGATGATCCAGGAAGGGTCAGGGCTCTCACCAGAAAGATGGTTAGAACCAGGTAGGGGAACGTTGCTGTGACATACACAGCCTGTGATAAGACAAGAAAGTAAAGAGCATGTTGTTTTGAGCTGCTTGCGCACTACAACAAAGAACTCCAACAAATATCATCATTCCAAAGTTGGCTAATGTAATTCTAATGTTTTAAAAGCCAGTCTGCCATAGCAGAAAACAAAAGACAACACATTCTTATTGCCTTTATGAATTGTCATTCATAACCATTTAATAATATTGACATTTTTTGTCCTCTAAAATACTGGCACAGATCCAAGTTTCTCTCCCCGGTCCTAGCTTTACCCAGAGGTAAAATGTCTGCATCTCACCTTGCCGATGGTCTCGATCCCCCTGATAAAACAGATGTAAACGATAGACCAGGCGGTAGCTAAGCTGACCACCATCCACCACTGTAGAGAGCCACTGGTCTCCATGTTAGGAGTGATGTTCAGGGTCTGACGGTACCAGAAGTAGTTGACCGGCGTGCTTTCTACACACTCCTCCACGTACCCTGGTTCAAATGATCATTGAAAGGAATGGAGTAAGAATATATAAATACAGTTGAAGTCGGAAGTGTACATAAACCTGAGCCAAATACATTTAAACTCACTGTTCAACAATTCCTGACATTTAATTAAGTACAAATTCCCTGTTGTAGGTCAGTTAGGATCAAAACTTTACTTTAAGAATGTGAAATGTCAGAATAATAGTAGAGAGAATTATTTATTTCAGCTTTTATTTATTTCATCACATTCCCAGTGGGTCAGACGTTTACATACACTCAATTAGTATTTGGTAGCATTGCCTTTAAATTGTTTATCTTGGGTCAAATGTTTCGGGTAGCCTTCCACAAGCTTCCCACAAAAAGTTGGGTGAATTTTGGCCCATTCCTCCTGACAGAGCTGGTGTAACATTCAGGTTTGTAGGCCTCTTTGCTCGCACATGCTTTTTCAGTTCTGCCCACAGATGTTCTATAGGATTGAGGTCAGGGCTTTGTGATGGCCACTCCAATACCTTGACTTCGTTGTCCTTCACCCATTTTGCCACAACTTTGGAAGTATGCTTAGGGTCATTGTCCATTTGGAAGACCCATTTGCGACCAAAATTTAACTTCCTGACTGATGTCTTGAGACGTTGCTTCAATATATCCATATAATTTTCATTCGTCATGCCATCTATTTTTTGAAACGCACCAGTCCCTTCTGCAGCAAAGCACCCCCACAACATGATGCTGCCACCCCCATGCTTCACGGTTGGGATGGTGTTCTTTTGCTTGCAAGCCTCACCCTTTTTCCTCCAAACATAACAATGGTCATTATGGCCAAACAGTTGTACTTTTGTTTCATCAGACAAGAGGACATTTCTCCAAAAAGTATGATCTTTGTGTCCCCATGTGCAGTTGCAAACTGTAGTCTGGCTTTTTTATGGCGGCTTTGGAGTGGTATCTTCTTCCTTGCTGAGCGGACTTTCAGGTTATGTCGATATAGGACTCGTTTTACTGTGGATATAGATACTTTTGCACCTGTTTCCTCAAGCATCTTCACAAGGTCCTTTGCTGTTGTTCTGGGATTGATTTGCACTTTTCGCACCAAAGTACGTTCATCTCTAGGAGACAGAACACGTCTTCTTCCTGAGCGGTATGATGCTGCGTGGTTCCATGGTGTTTATACTTGCATACTATTGTTTGTACAGATGAACGTGGTACCTTCAGGTGTTTGGAAATTGCTCCCAAGAATGAACCAGACTTGTGGAGGTCTACAATTGTTTTTCTGGGGTCTTGGCTGATTTCTTTAGATTTTCCCATAATGTCAAGCAAAGAGGCACTGAGTTTGAATGTAGGCCTTGAAATACATCCACAGCTACACCTCCAAAGGACTCAAATTATGTCAATCAGCCTATCAGAAGCTTCTAAAGCCATGACATAATTTTCTGGAATTTTCCAAGCTGTTTAAAGGCACTGTCCACTTAATGTATGTAAACTTCTGACCCACTGGAATTGTGATCTGTAAAGGAGTGTTAAAAAAAAATCCTTGTGTAATGCACAAAGTAGATGTCCTAACCGACTTGCCAAAACTAAAGTTTGTTTAACAAGAATTATGTGGAGTGGTTGAAAAACGAGTTTTCATGACTCCAACCTAAGTGTACATAAACTTCCGACTTCAACTGTAGCGCTTTTCTACCAGTTGATGTACTCAAAGCGCTTCATACCTGTGTTGTTGTGGTTGAGGGGACATTGGCTCCAGGGCAGGGGTTCCTGGAAGGAGTTGAAGAGGTACCAGAGGACCCAGGCCACGATAGTGTTGTAGAACAGACTCACACAGAAGGACACCACCATTGAGGCTACACCTGATGGACATGGGATAGTAGATCAGAAACACCAAACAGCAGCTAGTAGAGGATGTTTCCTGTCTGGGTGTTAGTTTTGGCCACCCACCTACTCCTGAGAAGAAAAAAAACTGCACTTTTAATTTATTGACTCCAATGAAATAATTGGTTAACCCAACGTTTCAACAGCTAAACTGTCTTCATCAGGGTTTCATCACCTACCTACTCCTCCCAGGTAGGGTGATATGGAGTTCCAGACTCCGATGCTGCCCATGCGAAGCCTCTGTCCTATAGCCAGCTCCAAGTAGAGCAGAGGCAGACCCTGAAACACCAGGGCGATCAGGTAGGGGATCAGAAACGCACCTTGAGAGAGGAGAAATGGGACACGGGACAAACGAAGGTTAATGTGGAATCAGTTCAGAGTCGAACGATGTTGTCCCTAGGCTTTTTTACCTGTCCATATAGTAAACTACAGTACTTTTGACCATTTCCCGTAGGGAATACGGTGCCGTTTGGAAAGGAGCCTTTGATCTTGTGATCATGGGAACACTTTCCTAAATATATGTTTGTTTTGTAAATGTTCACCTAACTGTCATCAACATCTCAACTGACTAGCCATGTCTAATCCTTAACCCTAATCCTAACCCTAAATTTAACCCTATTTTTGGAATTCATGGGAATTCAGGGAGAGTTTCCATGTGCCTGCTACGACAACTCCGACCCGTAACAAGGTCACCGTCCGCCCCAAGTTTAAATAGAGCTTTAGTAGCATTCCTGGGATTGGACTTTGACTATTTGAGACCTAATTAAGAGCACCAGTGTCACCAGGGAAATATTTGATTCCGGAGCCCTGATTTACAGACCGGACCCAGATCCAATACAATTTAAGATATGCAGTTCAATTGGTCACATGTAGAAGTACTGTTGGGCAGTGGTTCCCATCCTTTTTTTGGGCTAAAAAAAATTATGGTGGACACCTATTATTTATTTAGTGGTAATGACCTACATCTCATCTGATCCGTGCTGCAAATAAATTTAGTTTTTTTGTGACAAACATTCTGTATAGATTAAATAGGGTTTATTTGCACTATTTTCCTAGTTGTTTACTCATGATGATAATTTGTGTGTACCACTTTAAGAGTGTCCCGCGAATCCATTTTTAGAAATAATTGTATTTTGCTCCACTAAAATATGTCTTTTATTATTATTTTTTTCACGGTTTTGGGCTAGAGACGAGCGTTTTTCTGCATAGTAAAAGTGCAACCACGGACACACCAAACCATGTTCCGTTTGTTTCTATGGCAGAAGCTGTGGTACAGTTCAGTCTAACCAGACTCAGTGGTGCTAATGGTTGTGGTTCTCACAGGCGAGATTAAACATACAAATGTAACAGTCGGAGCGCACCGACGTGGATTCTGATGTCATCGCTGCAGTCGGGCACAGCGCTGTACAAAGTGTCTGCAAAGTGTCATAGTTGCTATTAGTGCCCACTGCAGCGTATACTTCACAGAACCACACCAGATATACTTTAAAATAGAAACAGAACAAGAAAAAATAAAAGAAAAATGGACATACCCTAAAAGTGTATGGCGTTAAAATGTTATATAAATGACGTTAAAATCAAGTAAACACAAACAGAACATGGTTAAATATTAAATAAAGGTAACATGTTTAATTAATGGAGTTACATTTTTTAAAATGGTTAATTTGGAGTTAGAATGTTCATGTTAAATAAGGATATTGTTAAATGGAGTTTCAATTTGAGCTTAATAATGGAATAATGGTGTTACACTTTAGAAAAAATCAGAAATGTGTTTAAACAACAGAATTTAGTTAATTAAATTGAGTTAAAGTGTTAAAATTATAGAATTTCACCGAAACATAACAACCACTCAGGTCCCCAGAGGACTTCTTTAAATTGAGAGGAAGTTTAAACGTGAACAAAGTTGTAGGGGAAAAACGAAAGAAAAGAAAAGATGTGTAAAAGCATCTATACCCCCTCCGTAAATCTGGCAGAGGTAGGGGAAGCGCCACACGTTGCCCAGCCCCACTGCGAAGCCAATGCAGGTCAGCAGGTACTCTGCCTTGTTGTTCCACTTGGGTCTCTCCTCTCCCCCCTTGCTGTCCTCCATACCTTCCTCTGGCATGCTCAGATCTCAACAGTAGTTTTTAGCTCAGTAGTAGATCAACCTTCTGGTTTTCAGTTTAGTCCAGTGTGTTTTAGCCCGAGGTTCTAGCACTCTGAACCAACGCTTATTCTGTAGAGGGAACACAGCTATTCTGTTGTCCACTTGAAATTCACTGGTTGCGTGTTGGTATCTTTACTCCAGTGTTTGATCTGTAATCCACTCTCAGGTTTGATGCTGCTTCAGTGTGGCTCTTTAATGTGGTCATCTGAATCGCTTCTCTGTCTCATTGCAGGTTGCTGTGAAGGTCCTTCAATGGTATCCTATCCTGCACTATCCAGTGCTATGATCTTCTCCTTGATTTACCTCGGTGGATTGACTTATCTGTCTGTCTGATGCTTCCCTCAGATGTAAGAGCCAGTATCAGGGATGTCACATTTGTATATATTTGGGGGAGGGAGCAAAGCCAGCTAGTCACCAGGAAGAGAGTGTGAGAGTGATTTGGCGTCATCATTTAATGTTCTTTATTGTTTGCTTAGAATCAGATTGTAGAAAGCTCCTGTCTAATGGATAACCGGATGGTGGTTCCACCCCCGCTAGTCGATCCCTCGGGGTAACTAACCACCGCCCCAACCTCTTTAACCTCTCTACCAGTCAATAAAAAAACTTAACCGTCAGAGATGGGGTCATGGGTACACAGGCTGTAAACAATTTAGAAACCATATTATGTTTTGTTTTTTAATGGAATCTTGCATCAGTTTCAGAGACAGAACCAGGCAAAGTTCAGAGGTCGTGGAAAAACACAGAAGATTGTGAAGAGAGATACGAGGCCCGAGATTGTATCACTTCTTAGGGTTCGTCGCCCCCTTAGACCCCAATATTTATGGAAGCAATAGCGGAACATCATTCAGTTTGCAAAATGATAGTTCAAGTTTACAATAACATCAAAATAACATCAAAATGCTTTGGATAGTTCTTTAGAAGAAATAGAGAATGTATCCCAGTATTTTATACAAAGTTATTTATGTGGCCCTGGAAACCTACTTTGATTTTGTTGTCCTGGAAACCTACTTTGATTTTTATGGCCCTGGAAACCTACTTAGATTTTGTTGTCCTGGAAACCTACTTTGATTTTGTTGTCCTGGAAACCTACTTTGATTTTTATGGCCCTGGAAACCTACTTTGATTTTGTTGTCCTGGAAACCTACTTTGATTTTTATGGCCCTGGAAACCTACTTTGATTTTGTTGTCCTGAAAACAGTATTTTGCACTCGATGAACAAATAGTCAACCGTCTTTAATGAAATACAAGTTTTGCGCGTTAGTAAAAGTGCTTTTCCTGTTGATGAGGTTTTACCTTACATATATACCTCTTTGAGAATGTTAATGATTTAGGAGTGAGAGTGGTAGTTCCTTAGTAAAGTAATGTTAATAATTTAGAAGTGGTTGTTCCTGAAAGAAACAAGGAAGTAATAGCTGACAATATTCTCTCGTGTCTTTTCTCTGTGATAAAAGACACAAAATAACACACTATACGAATATATAGTAATGACTCAGGCCATTGTTATTGTACGAAGAGGTTGGTCAACCCAACATTCACTGGTCCTCAGTTCTTATTTAAACAGGTTAGTCAACCCAATATTCACTGCTCCTCAGCTCTAATTTAAGGGCTTGAGGATAAGTTCATTAGAGTTACCTACACCTCAGATTGCAGCCCAAATAAATGCTTCACAGATTTGAAATAACAGACACATCTCAACATCAACTGTTCAGAGGAGACTGCGTAAATCAGGCCTTCATGGTTGAATTGCTGCAAAGGAACCACTACTAAAGGACACCAATAATAATAAGAGACTTGCTTGGGCCAAGAAACACTAGCAATGGACATTAGACCGGTGGAAATATGGCCTGATGAGTCCAACTGTGCAATTTTTGGTTCCACCAGGTCTTTGTGAGAAGCAGAGTAGGTGAACGGATGATCTCTGCATGTGTAGTTCCCACCGTGAAGCATGGAGGAGGAGGTGTGATGGTGTGGGTGTGCTTTGCTGGTGACAGTTTCTGTGATTTATTTAGAATTTAAGGCACACTTAACAAGCATGGCTACCACAGCATTCTGCAGCGATACGCCATCCCATCTGGTTAGCGCTTAGTGGGACTATCATGTGTTTTTCATCAGGACAATGACCCAACACACCTCCAGGCTGTGTATGGGCTAAATGACCAAGGAGAGTGATGGAGTGCTGAATCAGATGACCTGGCCTCCACAATCACCCGACCTCAAACCAATTGAGATGGTTTGGGATGAGTTGGACTCCAGCCAACAAGTGCTCAGCATATGTGGGAACTCCTTCACAAACAACAGCATCAGACAGCTGGTGACCATTCAGCAGATCCTCCGGAACAGGTGTACGTTCTTTCATGAACTCCCAGTTGTCACGGAGACAGAAACAGTTCAGAGGAGGCTTGTAAAAACAACATGTTGAACGCTGTCTGTCATCCACATTCAGTCCTGAGAACCAACGCCCAAAAAAGCTGTTTTCAAGAACATGACCTGAGAACTATATCTTCAGTTGGACACTCTATGGATTGAATCCCAGCCCAGCTATGACAGGCTGTAAGTCCTGTCTAAGTTGTTGTCGCTGTACTGCAGGATTTTACCATCCTATTCGTTAACATATGTAGCTTATTAAGAAATTAAGTTCATGAAATCAATAATTTGCCAGTGACAGATGAAATTCATATTCTGACAATCTCTGAAACTCACTTAAATAATACATTTAATGATACAGTGGTAGAAATACATGAAATGCCAAAGGTGGAGGTGTGGCTGTTTATTTTCAGAACCACATTCCTGTAAAGCTTAGAGACGATCTAATGATAAATACTGTTGAAGTTAATATGGCTACAGGTTCATCTGCCTCACCTAAAGCCCATTCTGGTGCTAACAGTCAGTATCTGGATAATATGTGTGAAATGCTTGATTTTGTACTTTTTATTTATCTGTTATTTTACCAGGTAAGTTGACTGAGAACACGTTCTCATTTACAGCAACGACCTGGGGAATAGCTACAGTGGAGAGGAGAGGGATGAATGAGCCAATGTATGTAATATCGGAGAAGTATATTTTCTGGGTGATTTAAATATTGACTGGCTCTCAAGCTGCGCCCAAGAACTCAAGAACAAACTTCAAACTGTAACCAGTGCCTGCAACCTGGGTCAGGTTATTAATCGACCTACCAGGGTATTTACAAACAATACAGGAATGAAATCATCAAATCATCACCCAATTTTTCAGTTTTTGATTTGTTAAAAAAGTTTGAAATATCCAATAAATGTCGTTCCACTTCATGATTGTGTCCCACTTGTTGTTTATTCTTCACAAAAAAATACAGTTTTATATCTTTATGTTTGAAGCCTGAAATGTGGCAAAAGGTCGCAAAGTTCAAGGGGGCCGAATACTTTCGCAAGGCACTGTATGTTACTAGCCTTTTCTCTGCCTGTACTGTTGCCCCTTTGGACCCCCTGTGTATGACCTTCTGGCTGCCCCTGGACCCAGCTACCTGCCTCCTCCTGTGTATGCCCTTCTGCCTGCCCACGGACCCAGCTACCTGCCTCCTCCTGTGTATGACCTTCTGCCTGCCCCTGGACCCAGCTACCTGCCTCCTCCTGTGTATGCCCTTCTGCCTGCCCCTGGACCCAGCTACCTGCCTCCTGTGTATGACCTTCTGCCTGACCCAGCTACCTGCCTCCTCCTGTGTATGACCTTCTGCCTGACCCAGCTACCTGCCTCCTCCTGTGTATGACCTTCTGCCTGCCCCAGCTACCTGCCTCCTCCTGTGTATGACCTTCTGCCTGCCCCTGGACCCAGCTACCTGCCTCCTCCTGTGTATGACCTTCTGCCTTCCCCAGCTACCTGCCTCCTCCTGTGTATGACCTTCTGCCTGCCCCTGGACCCAGCTACCTGCCTCCTCCTGTGTATGACCTTCTGCCTGCCCCAGCTACCTGCCTCCTCCTGTGTATGACCTTCTGCCTGCCCCTGGACCCAGCTACCTGCCTCCTCCTGTGTATGACCTTCTGCCTGCCCCTGGACCCAGCTACCTGCCTCCTCCTGTGTTTGACCTTCTGCCTGCCCCTGGACCCAGCTATCTGACTCCTTCTGTGTATGACCTTCTGCCTGCCCCTGGACCCAGCTACCTGCCTCCTCCTGTGGTCCTTTACTAATAAACACCTGCTGTGCCCTGTGCTTGAAACCAGCTCTCTGTCTCCCCTCATGTTCATTACGCAAAGTTCCAAAGGCTGGGCCTAATATAGTGTATAAGAGGTTGTAGTGATTCCTATATTGTTGATGTAAAGAATATGTGCTGGTCTGTGGTGTGTAATGAGGAGCAACCAGACACTGCTGGTCTGTGGTGAGGAATGAGGAGCAACCAGATGCTGCTGGTCTGTGGTGAGGAATGAGGAGCAACCAGACGCTGCTGGTCTGTGGTGAGGAATGAGGAGCAACCAGACGCTGCTGGTCTGTGGTGAGGAATGAGGAGCAACCAGACACTGCTGGTCTGTGGTGAGGAATGAGGAGCAACCAGACGCTGCTGGTCTGTGGTGAGGAATGAGGAGCAACCAGACGCTGCTGGTCTGTGGTGAGGAATGAGGAGCAACCAGACGCTGCTGGTCTGTGGTGTGTAATGAGGAGCAACCAGACGCTGCTGGTCTGTGGTGAGGAATGAGGAGCAACCAGACGCTGCTGGTCTGTGGTGTGTAATGAGGAGCAAATAGATGCTGCACTTGACATATTTATGAAATTGCTTATTCCAGTTACTAATAAGCACACATTAAGAAAATTACTGTAAAAACTGTTAAATCCCAGTGGCTTGATGAGGAATTAAAAAATTGTATGGTTGAGAGGGATGAGGCAAAAGAGAAGTCACATGACTAAACGGAATGAAAAGAATATGAAACAACACTATGAAACAAAGATAAATGACAAAGAATGATATAATTTTATTTATTTTTATTTTTTTGCAAAAAAGGCCAACTCTGTTCCATCATTGATCCAGTTGGCTCATTCATCGCCAAACCCACTGATATTGTCAGCTACTTTAATTCTTTTTTTTTTATTGGCAAGATTAGCAAACTTAAGCATGATATGCCAACAACAAACACTGACGCTACACATCCAAGTACATCTGACCAAATTAGGGAAAAAACAAGCGTTGTCATTTTGAATTCTGTAAACTAAGTGTGGAAGAGGTGAAATAAATGTTGTCTATTAACAATGACAAGCCACCGGGGTCTGACGACTTGGATGGTAAATGACTGAGGAGAATAGCGGACGATATTGCCACTCCTATTTGCCATTTCTTCAAGCTTACTAGAAAGTGTCTCAGGCCTGGAGGGAAGCAAAAAGTGATTCCCCTATCTAACAATAGTAAAGCCCCCTTAACTGGCTCAAATAGCTGACCAATCAGCCTGTTACCAACCCTTAGTAAAGTTTTGGAAAACATTACAAACTATTTTAATTTCATAATTGTGCACTCTCCTCAAACAATAGAATGGTATTCTTTCACTGTAATAGCTACTGTAAATGCAGTTAGATATCTGCCCATATCAGATATGTCTATGTCCTGGGAAATGTTGTTGTTACTTACAACCTCATGCCAATCACATTAGCCTACGTTAGCTTAACCGTACTGCGGGGGGGAGGTTAAAGTTTTGTACATTAACCCCAAGTGTAAAATAGTAAATAATGGTTACTTCTCAGGAAGTATTGAGTGAGGAGGAGTCTTATGTAGTCTACCAGAACTCACGTGATGTTCTCTACCAGAAGTCATGTGATGTAGTCTACCAGAAGTCATGTGATGTAGTCTACCAGAAGTCATGTGATGTAGTCTACCAGAAGTCACGTGATGTTCTCTACCAGAAGTCATGTGATGTAGTCCACCAGAAGTAATGTGATGTAGTCTACCAGAAGTCATGTGATGTAGTCTACCAGAAGTCATGTGATGTAGTCCACCAGAAGTCATGTGATGTTCTCTGACAGAAGTCATGTGATGTAGTCTACCAGAAGTCATGTGATGTAGTCCACCAGAAGTCATGTGATGTAGTCCACCAGAAGTCATGTGATGTAGTCCACCAGAAGTCATGTGATGTAGTCCACCAGAAGTCATGTGATGTAGTCTACCAGAAGTCATGTGATGTCATCTACCAGAAGTCATGTGATGTAGTCTACCAGAAGTCATGTGATGTAGTCTACCAGAAGTCATGTGATGTAGTCCACCAGAAGTCATGTGATGTAATCTACTAGAAGTCATGTGATGTAGTCTACCAGAAGTCATGTGATGTAATCTATCAGAATCCATTTGCCAATCCCAATCACTGGACTTTTAATTACAGTCATGCAATCTTAAATCAATCATTCATTATAATATTTTCTCCACTCTCCCCTCCCTCCCTACCTCCTCCATTGTCCCCACTTCCCATTCCCCTCCCGTTGTCCCCATTCCCCTCCCGTTGTCCCCACTCCCCACTCCACTCCCGTTTTCCCCACTCCCCATTCCCCTCCTGTTGACCCCACTTCCCATTCCCCTCCCGTTGTCCCCACTCTCCTCCCGTTGTCCCCACTCCACATTCTCCTCCCGTTGTCCACACTCTCTTCCCGTTGTCCCCACTCTCCTCCTGTTGTCCCCACTCTCCTCC
This sequence comes from Oncorhynchus mykiss, assembly GCF_013265735.2. NCBI lineage: Eukaryota > Metazoa > Chordata > Actinopteri > Salmoniformes > Salmonidae > Oncorhynchus > Oncorhynchus mykiss. The sequence continues at coordinate 5,626,046 of NC_050572.1, read as the reverse complement.
CGTTGTCCCCACTCTCCTCCCGTTGTCCCCACTCTCCTCCCGTTGTCCCCACTCTCCTCCCGTTGTCCCCACTCCCCTCCCGTTGTCCCCACTCCCCATTCCCCTCTCGTTGTCCCCACTCTCCTCCCGTTGTCCCCACTCCCCACTCCCCTCCCGTTGTCCCCACTCCCCACTCCCCTCCCGTTGTCCCCACTTTCCTCCTGTTGTACCCACTCCCCACTCCCCTCCCGTTGTCCCCACTCCCCTCCCGTTGTACCCATTCCCCTCCTGTTGTACCCACTCCCCACTCCCCTCCCGTTGTCCCCACTCCCCTCCCGTTGTACTCATTCCCCTCCTGTTGTACCCACTCCCCACTCCCCTCCCGTTGTCCCCACTTTCCTCCTGTTGTACCCACTCCCCACTCCCCTCCCGTTGTCCCCACTCCCCTCCCGTTGTACCCATTCCCCTCCTGTTGACCCCACTCCCCATTGCCCTCCCGTTGTCCCCACTCTCCTTCCGTTGTCCCCACTCCCCATTCTCCACCCGTTGTCCCCACTCTCCTCCCGTTGTCCCCACTCTCCTCCCGTTGTCCCCACTCTCCTCCCGTTGTCCTCACTCTCCTCCCGTTGTCCCCACTCCCCTCCCGTTGTCCTCACTCCCCATTCCCTCCCGTTGTCCCCACTCTCCTCCCGTTGTCCCCACTCCCCACTCCCCTCCCGTTGTCCCCACCCCCCATTCCCCTCCCGTTGTCCCCACTCTCCTCCCGTTGCCCCCAGAACCAGAACGAAGAGCTCCAACTTCTCTCTTTGCAAGTTACGGACACGTCTATGGGCCAAATCTCCCCTTCCACTTCCGAAATTCAAAAGATGCTAACACCTGCATAATCGTGATTTATCCAAATAACCAGTGACAAACACTGGAACTATCGCTGCTCTGTATCTTACGCATCTCGTTTTATCATAACGCATTTACGGTGCCATGTATGTTTATATAGTCAGTCCATGCGAGATTAATAATTCATTAGGAAAATAACTTCTTAGTCACCTATTAGCTGCTACTGGTTTAGTGCAACAGCTGTGATTGGACGCATGGTACCACTTTAAAAAAAAAAAGTGTTGAAGACTTAGACCAATAGCAATCCTCAAAAAGATCTTTCAGCTGAGTTGTTGACGCATTAGAGCAACATATGGGTTAAACTTCAACAAGAGACCGTAATCTTTACTTAGAATAAGGAGAAAATGCATAGAAGTGAATGTGTGCCTCCGATTGGGCCCTGGTCAAAAGTAGTGCACTACAAAGGGAACAGGTTCCCATTTGACCTGGTCAAAAGTAGTGCACTACAAAGGGAACAGGTTGCCATTTGACCTGGTCAAAAGTAGTGCACTACAAAGGGAACAAGTTGCCATTTGACCTGGTCAAAAGTAGTGCACTACAAAGGGAACAGGTTCCCATTTGACCTGGGCAAAAGTAGTGCACTACAAAGGGAACAGGTTGCCATTTGACCTGGTCAAAAGTAGTGCACTACAAAGGGAACAGGGTGTCATTTGGGACGAACATTTGATATCAACAACATTCATTGCATCTAGTATATCTAGGTACTTAGGTCTTGTATATCTAGGTACTTAGGTCTTGTACAGTGCCTTGCGAAAGTATTTGGCCCCTTTGAACTTTAACGACCTTTTGCCACATTTCAGGCTTCAAACATAAAGATATAAAACTGTATTTTTTTGTGAAGAATCAACAACAAGTGGGACACAATCATGAAGTGGAACGACATTTATTGGATATTTCAAACTTTTTTAACAAATCAAAAACTGAAAAATTGGGCGTGCAAAATTATTCAGCCCCTTTACTTTCAGTGCAGCAAACTCTCTCCAGAAGTTCAGTGAGGATCTCTGAATGATCCAATGTTGACCTAAATGACTAATGATGATAAATACAATCCACCTGTGTGTAATCAAGTCTCCGTATTAATGCACCTGCACTGTGATAGTCTCAGAGGTCCGTTAAAAGCGCAGAGAGCATCATGAAGAACAAGGAACACACCAGGCAGGTCCGAGATACTGTTGTGAAGAAGTTTAAAACCGGATTTGGATACAAAAAGATTTCCCAAGCTTTAAACATCCCAAGGAGCACTGTGCAAGTGATAATATTGAAATGGAAGGAGTATCAGACCACTGCAAATCTACCAAGACCTGGCCGTCCCTCTAAACTTTCAGCTTATACAAGGAGAAGACTGATCAGAGATGCAGCCAAGAGGCCCATGATCACTCTGGATGAACTGCAGAGATCTACAGCTGAGGTGGGAGACTCTGTCCATTGGACAACAATCAGTCGTATATTGCACAAATACAGGACCATTCTGGAAGAAAACCTGATGGAGTCTGCAAAAGACCTGAGACTGGGACGGAGATTTGTCTTCCAACAAGACAATGATCAAAATCATAAAGCAAAATCTACAATGGAATGGTTAAAAAATAAACATATCCAGGTGTTAGAATGGCCAAGTCAAAGTCCAGACCTGAATCCAATCAAGAATCTGTGGAAAGAACTGAAAACTGCTGTTCACAAATGCTCTCCATCCAACCTCACTGAGCTCGAGCTGTTTTGCAAGTAGGAATGGGAAAAAATGTCAGTCTCTCGATGTGCAAAACTGATAGAGACATACCCCAAGCGACTTATAGCTGTAATCGCAGCAAAAGGTGGCGCTACAAAGTATTAACTTAAGGGGGCTGAATAATTTTGCACGCCCAATTTTTCAGTTTTTGATTTGTTAAAAAAGTTTGAAATATCCAATAAATGTCGTTCCACTTCATGATTGTGTCCCACTTGTTGTTGATTCTTCACAAAAAAATACAGTTTTATATCTTTATGTTTGAAGCCTGAAATGTGGCAAAAGGTCGCAAAGTTCAAGGGTGCCGAATACTTTCGCAAGGCACTGTATATCTAGGTACTTAGGTCTTGTATATCTAGGTACTTAGGTCTTGTATATCTAGGTATTTAGGTCTTGTATATCTAGGTACTTAGGTCTTGTTCCATATCTAGTATGGAACACATGTCTAGTATGGAACACGTGTCTAGTATGGAACACGTGTCTAGTATGGAACACGTGTCTAGTATGGAACACGTGTCTAGTACGGAACACGTGTCTAGTACGGAACACATGTCTAGTATGGAACACGTGTCTAGTATGGAACACGTGTCTAGTACGGAACACGTGTCTAGTACGGAACACGTGTCTAGTACGGAACACATGTCTAGTATGGAACACGTGTCTAGTATGGAACACATGTCTAGTACGGAACACGTGTCTAGTACGGAACACGTGTCTAGTACGGAACACGTGTCTAGTAAGGAACACGTGTCTAGTATGGAACACGTGTCTAGTATGGAACACGTGTCTAGTACGGAACACGTGTCTAGTATGGAACACGTGTCTAGTATGGAACACGTGTCTAGTATGGAACACGTGTCTAGTACGGAACACGTGTCTAGTACGGAACACGTGTCTAGTATGGAACACGTGTCTAGTATGGAACACGTGTCTAGTACGGAACACGTGTCTAGTACCCAAAACGTGTCTGGTATGGAACACATGTCTAGTATCGCACAAGTCTAGTATGGAACACGTGTCTAGTATGGAACACGTGTCTAGTATGGAACACGTGTCTAGTATGGAACACGTGTCTAGTATGGAACAAGTCTAGTATTGAACACGTGTCTAGTATGGAACACAAGTCTAGTATGGAACACATCTGCCTAATGACTGAGCTGGGGCTAGATTTTAAATCTGAAGACTGTACAGCATTATACATGCCCCCAAGTCAGATTTGACTCGGGGACAGGACCTAAGTACCTAAACATCGTCTCACCTAAGGGTCTACACATTGTCTTACCTAAGTACCTAAACATCGTCTCACCTAAGGGTCTACACATTGTCTCACCTAAGTACCTAAACATCGTCTCACCTATGGGTCAACACATTGTCTCACCGAAGTACCTAAACATCGTCTCACCTAAGGGTCTACACATTGTCTCACCAAAGCGCCCCCTGATGCTTTTATCCTTAAAACCTTTTAGGGATAGGGGGCAGCATTGGGAAGTTTGGATGAAAAGCGTGCCCAGAGTAAACTACCTGTTACTCAGGCGCAGAAGCTAGAATATGCATATAATTAGTAGATTTGGATAGAAAACACTCTAACGTTCCAAAACTGTTAAAATAATGTCTGAGTATAACAAAACTCATATGGCAGGCGAAAACCCGAGGAAAATCCAACCAGGAAGTGGGAATTCTGAGGTTTTGTAGCTTTCAACTGAATGCCTATCGAATATCCGTCTGTGGGATATAATAATATCATATATAATGTCTGTGGGGTCAGATTGCATTCCACTAGATGTCAACAGTCTTTAGAAGTTCAGGCTTCTATTGTGAAAGCGAAGCAAATAAGACCAGTCAAAGTAGTGGCTCAGCTGAAAGCGTTTAGTTTAGTCACGTGCGTGGCCATGAGCGCGATCTCCGTTCCCTTTCCTTTCTAATGAAAACAGTATTGTCCAGTTGAAACATTATTGAATATTTATGATAAAAACACCATCGTTTGACATGTTTCTACGAACTGAAATGGAACCTTTTTGACTTTTCGCCTAGACTTTGTGTCCGCACTGTGTATTTGGATTACTGAACTAAACGCGCGAACAAAAAGGAGGTGTTTGGACATAAAGATGAACTTTATCGGACAAAATGAAGATTTATTGTGTAACATGTAGTCCTGGGAGTGCCATCAGATGAAGATCATCAAAGGTAAGTGATACATTTTATTGCTAATTCTGACTTTTGTGACATCTCTCCTTGGTTGGAAAATGGCTGTATGGTTTTTGTGGCTAGGCGCTGTCCTAACATAATCACATGGTGTGCTTTAGCCGTAAAGCCTTTTTGAAAGTGGTTGGATTAACAAGAAGCATCTTTAAAATGGTGCATAATACTTGTATGTTTGAGGAATTTTAATGATGAGATTTCTGTTGTCTGAATTTAGTGCCCTGCAATTTCACTGGCTGTTGGCGAGGGGGGACGCTAACGGAACCCCCTTCCCAGAAAGCATAAGAGTCTATTGTTAACCTGTTTGTCGATCCAATTAACATAATAATAAAAAAATTGGTCTGTTAATAAAGGAAGGGATGTTTTTTTTTGTATGCGTCTCAATCCACTGCATCCACCTTCAGTACCTGTTTGGACACACCTTCTCAATCTATCACATATGACCCAGATGCAAAGTGTCGAAGAAACAAGTTTATTTCTAGTACAGAGGCAGGCAAACGACAGGTCAAAGGCAGGCAAACGACAGGTCAAAGGTAGGCAGATGTCAATAATCCAGTGAGGTAGGACAAGGTACAAAACGGCTCAGGGTCAGGGGTCAAAACCAGGAAGGACTAGAGAACAGGAGCAAGAACCAAACAGGAGCAGGGGAACAAACGCTGGTAGGTTTCATGAAACAAAACGAACTGGCAACAGACAAACAGAGAACACAGGTATAAGTACACATGGGATAATGAGGGGAGATGGGCGACACCTGGAGGGGGTTGGAGCCAAGCACAAAGACAGGTGAAACAGATCAGGGTGTGACACATTCAAGAGTTTTTTTTGCTATTATCTACATTGTAGAATAATTGTAGAATAATTGTGAAGACATCAAAACTATGACATAACACATACGGAGTCATGTAGAAACCAAAAAAGTGTTTAACAAAATAAAATAAATGTTATATTTGAGATACTTCAAAGTAACCTTTGTCTTGATTACAGCTTTGCAAACTCTTGGCATTCTCTCAACCAGCTTCATGAGGTAGTCTGGAATGTATTTCAATTAACAGGTGTGCCTACATCTGTATATGGATGAGAGATGGATGAGAGAGCTTCCTACTGCTTGAGATATGTTGTTGATGTACATTGAGAAGGACGTGGGACCCTGGGGTACTCCCTTGGCTGACACAGCAAATGCTATGACAATTTTTAGGTCCTTCCTCTGTAGTGATGTACTGGGCCGTATGCATTACCCTCTGTAGTGATGTACTGGGCCGTATGCATTACCCTCTGTAGTGATGTACTGGGCCGTATGCATTACCCTCTGTAGTGATGTACTGGGCCGTATGCATTGCCCTCTGTAGTGATGTACTGGGCCGAATGCATTACCCTCTGTAGCGCCTTGCGGTCGGAGGCTGAACAGTTGCCGTACCAGACAATGAAGCAACCAGTCAGGATATGGTGCCGCTGTAGAACTTTTTGAGGATCTGAGGACCCGTGCCAAATCACCTGAGGGGGAAAAGGTGTTGTCGTGCCCTCTTCAAGACTGTCTTGGTGTTTATGGACCATACTAGTTTGTTGGTGCCCTCACCCACCAAGATATGAGGAATACCTGTGTGAGAGCGCTGTTCATTGACTACAGCTCAATGTTCAACACCATTGTCCCCTCCAATCTCGTCATCAAGATTAGGACTCTTGTGTCTGAACACCTCCCTCTTCAACTGGATCTTGGACTTCCCGACGGGCCGACCCCAGATGGTGAGGGCAGGAAACATCACCTCCACGTCGCTGATCCTCAACATAGGGGCCCCACAGGGGTGTGTGCTTAGTCCCCTCCTGTACTCCAAATTCACCAACGATTGTGTGACCATGCACGTCATCAACACCACGACGGCTTGATCACCGGCGACGATGAGTCAGCCTATAGGGAGGAGGTCATTGACCGGGCAATGTGGTGCCAGAACAACCAATCCCTCAACGTAAAGACCAAGGAGCTGATCGTGGACTAGAGGAAACGAGCACGCCCACATTCACGAGGCTGTAGTGGAGCTGGTCAAGAGCATCAAGTCACTAAAGACTTAAAAATATATATATACATATTTTTTATTTAACCTTTTTTAACTAGGCAAGTCAGTTACGAACAAATTCTTAATTACAAATTCGACCTACCCCGGCCAAAGCCTAAACCGGATGACTCTGGGACAATTGTGCACGGCACTATGGGACTCCCAATCACGGCCGGTTGTGATACAGCCTGGAATCGAACCAGGGTCTGTAGTGACGTCTCTAGGACTGAGATGCAGTGCCTTAGACCGCTGCGCCACTCGGGTGCCCGAGGGTCCAAACACACACACACACACACAGTCGTGAAGAAGGTGTGACAGCGCCTCTTCCCCCTCAGGAGGTTGAAAACATTTGGCCCTCAGATCCTCAAAACGTTCCACAGCTGTACCATTGAGAGCATCTTGACTGCCTGCGTCACTGCTTGGTACAGCAATACCACTACCCTGCATCACATGGGGCTACAGAGGGTGGTGCGGACAGACCAGCACATCACTGGGACTGAGCTCCTTGCCATGGGGCTACAGAGGGCGGTGCGGATAGACCAGCACATCACTGGGACTGAGCTCCTTGCCATGGGGCTACAGAGGGTGGTGTGGATAGACCAGCACATCACTGGGACTGAGCTCCTTGCCATGGGGCTACAGAGGGTGGTGCGGATAGACCAGCGCATCACTGGGACTGAGCTCCTTGCAATTCGGAACCTCTATATCATGCAGTGTGAAAATCATTAAAAGACTCCAACCACCCAACCGCCATACACTATTCTCTCTGCTTCCGTACGGCAGGCGGTACCGCTGCATCAAGTCTGACACCAACAGGCTCTTGGACAGCTTCTATCCCCAAGCAATAAGACTAAACAATAGCTAACAAAATAGCAATGACAGAGCTTGAAGAATTTTCTAAAGAATAATGTGCAAATAGAGACGTACCCAGAAAGACTCACCGCTGTAATCGCTGCCAAAGGTGATTCTAACATGTGTTGACTCATGTGTGTGAATAGTTGTGTAAATGTTGGTGTTGGTGAGATTTTTTATTTTTTTTTATCCATTTCAAATTCAGGCTGTAACACAGCAAAATGTGTAATAAGTCAAGGGGTATGAATACTTTCAGAAGTCACTGTACATATCTACCTCAATTACCTGGTACCCCTGCCTATCGTCTCAGTACTGGTACTTCCTGTATATAGCCATGTTATTACCTCGTATCCCTGCCTATCGACTCAGTACTGGAACTTCCTGGAACTTCCTGTATATAGCCACGTTATTACCTCGTACCCCTGCTCATTGACTCAGTACTGGTACTTCCTGTATATAGCCATGTTATTACCTCGTACCCCTGCTCATCGACTCAGTACTGGTACTTCCTGTATATAGCCATGTTATTAGCTCAGTACTGGTACTTCCTGTATATAGCCATGTTATTAGCTCAGTACTGGTACTTCCTGTATATAGCCATGTTATTACCTCGTACCCCTGCTCATCGACTCAGTACTGGTACTTCCTGTATATAGCCATGTTATTACCTCAGTACTGGTACTTCCTGTATATAGCCGAGCTATCATTACTCATTGCTATCATAGATGTATTTATTCCTTGTGTTACAATTTTTTTCCCCTTATTATTATTGTAATTTTTTGTATTGTCTTCTGTATTGTTGTGAAGGTCCCTTTAGTCTACGCGTGTTGTTTACGAAGTGTGACAATTCAAATTAGATTTGATTTGATTAAACCAAAAGAAGTGGGGCTAATGTGTAACTTTGAACAATTCCCATAAACAGGAAGACGTAGTGCTGACGTGTAACTTTGAACAATTCCCATAAACAGGAAGACGTAGTGCTGACGTGTAACTTTGAACAATTCCCATAAACAGGAAGACGTAGTGCTGACGTGTAACTTTGAACAATTCCCATAAACAGGAAGACGTAGTGCTGACGTGTAACTTTGAACAATTCCCATAAACAGGAAGACGTAGTGCTGACGTGTAACATTGAACAATTCCCATAAACAGAAAGACGTAGGGCTGATGTGGTTTATTGGTTACATAACCTGTGTTCTGTGGCTGTCTGCAACACCATGTACAGATGCGTATAGCTAGTATTCTAGTGCTGTGGTTCCCAACTCCAGTCCTCCAGTCCTCCCAACAGTACACAAACACACCTGATTCAACTTACCAACTAATCATCAGGTCCTCAATGAGTTGAATCAGGTATGTTTGTCCAGGGCCACAACGAAAATGTGTACTGTTGGGGGGGACTGGAGGACTGGAGTTGGGGGGTACTGGAGGACTGGAGTTGGGGGGTACTGGGGGACTGGAGTTGGGAACCACTGTTCTAGTTCACATATTTTGATGATACAATGTATCCACTACATGTACTGGTATTGTGTGGCGTGTCATGCAATATACTGCTCCAATGCAATATACTGCTCCAATGCAATATTATGCTCCAATGCAATATTATGCTCCAATGCAATATTATGCTCCAATGACGTCCTTCATACCATTCAGACAAAAAAACTCACACATCCTTCGAAATATACTTATTCATGTCACTGAGGGAGAGAGGGGAATGTATAACGTTTACACTCTGTCCGAATATGTTCATGTTAGTCATCAGGGATCCTCTGGGAGGAGAACAGACACAGTCCTGGTACGAGCCGTGAGTTGGGGAGGAGTGAGGAATTTGGGGCAGAGGTCAGGTCAGATGAAGTGAGGAAGAACATGTGTCACTAATCTTCTGGACAGCGACAGAGGTGTATTGGCTGTTCAGATGTGTAAGGAGGGGCTCAGCATTGGGGAAAGGGTTAAATATCAGTGCTTGTGTGAATATGTTCTTTGTCTTTATGCAGCTGTATCGATCCCAACTGGGGGAATAAACTTGGTTTGAGCTTTTGGAAGCATCCGTGAGTTTTAATAGGTTCATTTAGAACATAAAAAACACAGGCAAACCATTTATTTCACTTGAATGGAGAGACTCACACTCTAGGAGCCCAGATGCAGTAATATTAATAACCTAATATCCAACGTTTGGGACAGACAAGCTGTCTTCATCATGGTGTAATGACAAACACTGCTGGGTCACCTAGTTTATATCGTGTCAAAGGACACACACAGGTGTCTGTAATCATGGCCGGGTGTGGCCTGATATCATTGGTGTCACGTTCTGACCTTAGTTCCTTTATTATGTCCTTTGTGTTCGTTTGGTCAGGGCGTGAGTTGGGGTGGGTAGTCTATGTTCTTTTTTTCTATGTTGTATTTCTGTGTTTGGCCTGGTATGGTTCTCAATCAGAGGCAGCTGTCAATTTTGTTGTCTCTGATTGAGAATCATACTTAGGTAGCCTGTTTTCCCCATTTTAGTTGTGGGTGATTATTTTTCTGTTTAGTGTTTTTCATTAATCTGTACATTCTGCGCCATAATTCATAAGAACGTGTCATTCCAGAATGTAAAAAAAAAAGAAGACAATTCTACAATTTTCTGATGGTATGTTGGTGTTTCGTTGCACCCGAAACCCAAAACAAAACAAATCAATAACCGTCTAACAGAAATACCAGTGAAAATTACAGGTGATCCCATAGATAAATACAACTAACAGTGTCATTGCACTGGTGTGGTCTTTGTGGAATGACCAAGAGACATCGCAGACAATTTCAGATCTGTTCCTGGATGTTTTTAAAACGGTTCCTTTGCGTCAAAACCAAAAAAGGGTAACGGTCGATCCCATTTAAATTCGGTAAATTCAGGTGCCCTGAAATAAAGAGTTTGTTTTCAATTCTTAAATTTACTGGATTGACTGAATTAAAATGGAATTGACCTCAAACTTCTTTTTTGTTTTGTTTTGTTGGGGGACCAATCATTTTGGATGTTTACTCTACTTGTTTCATTCTCCAGTGTAGCGTTGTCCCATATGATGTTGGCTGTGTGGTAATTCTACGACATTTTCGTAGTGAACATCTGAACTTTGGCAGAGACCGTGTCGACTTCTGCCCCGTAGACATTTCTGTTGCTGCAACATCTCCGCATGAGTTTGAATATGGCCGTGCCTGGCACCACCAGACTGGGGATTCCTGCCAGGATAAAGATGATGACGTAAATCCAAGCAGGATACTCCAACACCTCCAGAGTGGGGAAGTCCTCCTGCAGGTCACAGGGATGAGAAATAAGTCTGGGAGAAGGACGCTCTAGCATGCCACACGTTGGTGGTGGATGAGGGGAGCTTCTCCTCTTACAGCAGTTTGACATGTGGAAAAGCACTATATACAGCAAATGCTATCAGTTATTATTATTAATATCTAGAAAGACAAAACTGACTACTATATGTGACAGGTAGTCAGTTTAGTTCCCCTCGACTCCTGTTTCAAACCAAGGGGTGGCGTAGTTTAGCAACACCTAGTGTTCAGTTACACAATAGGTTATCATCTGGGAGGGATTAACTCATTCATTCAATAAGTGTCTCAGAGTAGGAGTGCAGATCTAGGATCAGCTCCTTCCCGTCCATGTTATCGTGTTTGTTGTGATCTCAAAAGGTAAAACTGATCACTGATCAGTAATCCTACTCTCAGACGCTTTATCAATACACGGCAACCAGATTTGAACGTAGTGGAGAAACATTACCGAGCTTGGATTCCAGGCGATGTAGGTGACGTTGGAGCTGACTTTGGTGACGAAGTAGAAGACGAAGATTACTAAAACGATTAAAGGGCTGACGAACCTCCAGGTCACCTGCCAGAACAGGTTGGGCTTGTGACCAATCATGAACTCTATGTCCTTGTTAAACCTGTAGAATAAGACTTAATTAACTTCATGGAAGAAGGACATTTGTCTCCTGCTGTACTCAACCCCTCTGAAACACACAAATGCACGTTGGAGAGGCTGGGGGGGGGGGGGGGGGGGGGCTTTAGTGGGGACGAGGAGAGACAAAACGTATGCATCAGTTTCAGACCTCTCTTGAACTGATCAGTTTCAGACCTCTCTTGAACCGATCCGTTTCAGAACTCTCTTGAACCGATCAGTTTCAGACCTCTCTTGAACTGATCAGTTTCAGAACTCTCTTGAACTGATCCGTTTCAGACCTCTCTTGAACTGATCAGTTTCAGAACTCTCTTGAACTGATCCGTTTCAGAACTCTCTTGAACCGATCAGTTTCAGAACTCTCTTGAACTGATCCGTTTCAGACCTCTCTTGAACTGATCAGTTTCAGTTCTCTTGAACCGATCCGTTTCAGACCTCTCTTGAACTGATCAGTTTCAGAACTCTCTTGAACTGATCCGTTTCAGAACTCTCTTGAACTGATCACTGTTTGACGCTCATCAGGAACGCAAGCAATTAGGTGCAGCATTAACCTTTGGTTACTACATTACATGCCAACTTTGTAGCCTCGTTAAACCAGCCTTATCTTGGAATCTCACATTTTGTTTCACTTCACGTATCAAGAGAAGTGGAACAGAACATGAGCTTGCAAGATCAGGCTGGGTTAATGAGGCTACCAACTTTGGCATCATTAAGATGGACATAACACTAGTTAGTTAGCTATTGCCAAAATGCACAGCTACTTGGATTGATTTCTGTGTTGGCTAACGCCTCAAAAAGTTGGGTTGGATCGGGGAGGAAGAGGAGGTGACACTCGCCTGTCTATGCCATAGATGTAGACCACAGCTATCATCTCACAGAAGGCGATGACTAGGAGAGGGATGGAGCCGGCAAAGCTGTCGAACAGAGCCAGCCAGTAGTTACCAGAACTCTGAGCAAATATCAGGGCAATGACGAATGACACCAGACAGACAATACCTGAAACAGAAGACACAAACGCTGAGTTATTTCTCCAAGGAACATTTGACCAGTGGTCTTCATCTTTAGTCCTGGAGAGCTACTGCATGTGCAGGTGTTTGTTCCAGCCCAGCACTAAACTCACCAGGACAGGAGATGGAGACCCCTGCATTGGAAATGTATATCCCGGGGGTATATTGTATATCCCGGGGGTCTCAATTGATTCGAGCTAAGTTATTTACCAGTGATCGCCTCCTTAGGCCACCGTTTAGGGAAGATGTTGAGATCCTGAAGGGGCACCACCGTTCCTTCTATGCTGCCAAACATGGTGGACAGTCCCAGACAGAAGAGCATGATGAAGAACAGGATGGACCAGAGAGGAGAGATAGGCATCTTGGTGATGGCCTCGGTGAACACGATAAAGGCCAGACCAGTTCCCTCCACACCCTATTGGAAGACAATGACTCATCATCAGGAAAAACAGGATTAAAACCAGATCCACAGATAAACAGTTAAAGAGTTTGGCATACTATTCTACACGTTGGCACCAAATGTGCCATGACTAACATGTCGGCAATTGAAATTGGTTGAAAGGCTTTTGATTTCTGGTGACCGACCATATATCACTGAGAAAGTTTGCAATTTCAATACCTGACTGAGGGAAAGTTTGACGTTTCTATACCTGACTGAGGGAAAGTTTGACGTTTCAAATCCTGACTGAAGAAAGTTTGACATTTCAATACCTGACTGAGGGAAAGTTTGACGTTTCAAAACCTGACTGAAGAAAGTTTGACATTTCAATACCTGACTGAGGGAAAGTTTGACGTTTCTATACCTGACTGAGGGAAAGTTTGACGTTTCTATACCTGACTGAGGGAAAGTTTGACGTTTCTATACCTGACTGAGGGAAAGTTTGACGTTTCAAAACCTGACTGAAGAAAGTTTGACATTTCAATACCTGACTGAGGGAAAGTTTGACGTTTCTATACCTGACTGAGGGAAAGTTTGACGTTTCTATACCTGACTGAGGGAAAGTTTGACGTTTCTATACCTGACTGAGGGAAAGTTTGACGTTTCTATACCTGTCTGAGGGAAAGTTTGACGTTTCTATACCTGACTGAGGGAAAGTTTGACGTTTCTATACCTGACCGAGGGAAAGTTTGACGTTTCTATACCTGACTGAGGGAAAGTTTGACGTTTCTATACCTGACTAAGGGAAAGTTTGACATTTCAATACCTGACTGAGGAAAGTCTGCAAGTCGCAGGTTTTGAGGTCCAGACTCTGGATGGTCTCTGGGAAGGTGCCATTTAGATTCTGTAGGGATTCTGCATAGTTGCCTTCTGTGATGTTGCCCTCAGCAAGGTTGAAAGCATTCAGCAGGGCCAAGATATTTCTGCATGGGACAACACACAGAGCCAGTAAGGTTGAGATGGAGGTAGGTCGAGTACGAACTGTTTATCAGGTTTAACAATAATACACAACAATAATACACAACAACAATAATCAATAATACACAACAACAATAATCAATAATCCATATCAATAATACACAACAACAATAATACACAACAATAATACACAACAACAATAATCAATAATCCACATCAATAATACACAACAACAATTATCCACATCAATAATACACAACAACAATAATACACATCAATAATACACAACAACAATAATCAATAATACACAACAATAATACACAACAACAATAATCAATAATACACAACAATAATACACAACAACAATAATCAATAATACACAACAATAATACACAACAACAATAATACACAACAACAATAATCAATAATACACATCAATAATACACAACAACAATAATCAATAATACACAAGAATAATACACAACAACAATAATACACAACAACAATAATCAATAATACACATCAATAATACACAACAACAATAATCAATAATACACAAGAATAATACACAACAACAATAATCAATAATACACAACAATAATACACAACAACAATAATACACAACAACAATAATCAATAATACACATCAATAATACACAACAACAATAATCAATAATACACAAGAATAATACACAACAACAATAATACACAACAACAATAATCAATAATACACATCAATAATACACAACAACAATAATCAATAATACACAACAACAATAATCAATAATACACAACAACAATAATACACAACAACAATAATCAATAATACACAACAACAATAATACACAGCAACAATAATCAATAATACACAACAACAATAATACACAGCAATAATAATACACAACACAACAATAATACACAACAACAATAATACACAACACAACAATAATACACAACAACAATAATCAATAATACACAGCAACAATAATCAATAATACACAACAACAATAATACACAACAACAATAATCAATAATACACAACAACAATAATACACAGCAACAATAATCAATAATACACAACAATAATACACAACACAACAATAATACACAACAACAATAATACACAACACAACAATAAAACACAACAATAATACACAACACAACAATAAAACACAACAATAATACACAACACAACAATAAAACACAACAATAATACACAACACAACAATAAAACACAACAATAATACAAAACAATAATACACAACAATAAAACACAACAATAAAACACAACAATAATACACAACACAAAAATAAAACACAAAACCACAAGGCCACTACGTGCTAGAATTCGCTAGCAACGCACAGTGCAGAATATCAAGACAAGAAAAAAACAAACAAAACAAAATGATCATTGTTTTGAGACAGTTCTGTCCGTCCATTCAGTGCCGGTCTTCCCGGACACAGACTAAACCTAGTCCTGGCCTAAATAAAACCAAGCCCAGAGCCCCAACGTAGCCTGAATGAAAACACGTACCCTTCCAGACAGTCGTCGAACCTCTCTGTGGCCCTGAAACCTATGATGGAGTAGATGACTGTAGCAGCGTAGACGGATGTGAAGCCATTGATGATGGAGATGATCACGGCATCCTGCTCACAGTTGTTGCTGGACAAAACAGAATAGTGGAGTCCGTTGAAGAGTCGAGATAGACAAATCTATCTAATGTGTAAATATAGGATGGAGTCCCAAATGGGACCCTATTCCATACTACATAGTGACCTCTTCTTGACCAGGTCTTATAGGGCTCTGGTCAAAAGCAGTGCAGTATGTAGTAGGGAATAGAGTCCCGTTTAGGACGAAGTTGTCGATAAATATTTGGGCACTTACTGTACAGAGTTGTAGCTGGAGAAGGAGATGAGACCTCCAAAGGCCAAGGAGAAAGAGTAGAACACCTGGGCACCTGCATCCAGCCAGGTAGACGGGTTCATCAACTCATTTAGCTATGAGAAGACAATCATCAATGTATACTGCCACACAACAAAACGGATCTCATGCCCGAAAACATCTGAGAAACGTGGATTTTCAGGGTTGAATTATCACTTTGAGAGGAAATACGTACATCGGGCGTGAAGAGGAACTTGATTCCATCCAGAGAACCTTTGAGAGTCAGTCCTCTGATCAGGAAGATGGTGAGGACCACGTATGGCAGAGTGGATGTTACGTACACTGCCTGTGATGACAGAGAGGGTAGAATCACCTTGTCATCGATGAGGTGAACTACGCACTGCATTTCTATCCAATAAATAGCACTAAAAATTGAAAATAAAAACCATACTGTGGGAAACACTTCCAACTACGTCTAGAATCCTGTCTAAATTAAACCAGAAGAGATTGTGTATCGTACCTTGCCAGTGGTCTCAATGGGACCGGGTATCGTACCTTGTCAGTGGTCTCAATGGGACCGGGTATCGTACCTTGTCAGTGGTCTCAATGGGACCGGGTGTCGTACCTTGTCAGTGGTCTCAATGGGACCGGGTATCGTACCTTGTCAGTGGTCTCAATGGGACCGGGTATCGTACCTCGCCAGTGGTCTCAATGGGACCGGGTATCGTACCTTGTCAGTGGTCTCAATGGGACTGGGTATCGTACCTTGCCAGTGGTCTCAATGCCACGAAGGCAGCAGACGTACAACAGCAGCCAGGCACACAGTAGACACAACACCATCCACCACTGCAGTCCTCCAGAGTCCCCAATGGATGTGGACGTGTTGAGTGTGTCTCTGTACCAGAAATAATCCACTGGGGAACTCCGGGCACATTCTGAGACCAAATCTACAGAGGGCAGCAAAAACACTGTTAAACCCAAAGGCCAGTCCAGCAGCATTCTGATTCCAGACCTACAGGGGGCAGCAAAAACACTGTTAAACCCAAAGGTCAGTCCAGCAGCATTCTGATTCCAGACCTACAGGGGGCAGCAAAAACACTGTTAAGCCCAAATGCCAGTCCAGCAGCATTTAGCCTGATGTTGACTTATGTAGATCCAGCTAGATGCCTCATAAGATCAGGACCCTGAACATTCCATCATTAGACCCCTTTTGAGGTCTTAAAAACATTTGAGAAAATTAGATTTTGTAGTTAACAGTGACTTTAAATCCATGCAGAATATGAACATACCTGTCAGGTTGGCATTGACAGGACACTGACTCCATGGCAGAGGGTTCTGGAAGGAGTTGAAGAAGTACCACATCACCCAGGCGATTATAGTGTTGTAGTACATACCCACCAGGAAGGAGACTAACAAGGAAGCGATGCCTGTAGGACACAATCATTTCAGATATCACCACATATAAGTGGTGCCTGAGGCCTGAGGAGGCTGGTGGGAGGAGCAATAGAAGGAAGGTGCTCATTGTAATGGCTGTCGTGGAGTTGACGGAACGGAGTCAAACACGTGGTTTCCATGACGTTGGATGTGTTTGATTCGATCCATGCATTCCATTCCAGCCATTACAATGAGCCCCTTCCTCCTGGGCCTCTGCTCAAAATAGTTCACTCTGTAGGGAATAGGATGCCATTTTGAATGCAGGCCTATAAGAAGGAGAAGATAGATACATACTCTACAAATATGATAATCTCACTTTCGCAGACTGCAGAACTTTCCTTCTTGACGTTGGACGTTTAACTACATACTTCTCTAAAAAAAACAGGACACAGGGGTTTTCCTACTGTTTCTGTCGGACTCACCAACGCCAGTCAGATATGGGTTAATGGCCGTCCACACTCCCACACTGCCACTCCTGAGGCGCTGTCCGATGGCAAACTCCAGGTGCAGCAGTGGAATCCCCTCCAGAACCAGCAGGATCAGGAACGGGATCATAAACGCTCCTGGGAACACAGGATCAGGAATGGAATCATAAAACGCTCCTGGGAACACAGGATCAGGAATGGGATCCTAAAACACTCCTGGGAACACAAGATCAGGAACGGGATCATAAACGCTCCTGGGAACACAGGATCAGGAATGGAATCATAAACGCTCCTGGGAACACAGGATCAGGAATGGAATCATAAATGCTCCTGAGAACACAAGATCAGGAATGGGATCGTAAAACGCTCCTGGGAACACAGGATCAGGAATGGGATTGTAAAACGCTCCTGGGAACACAGGATATGGAATCATAAACGCTCCTGGGAACACAGGATCAGGAATGGGATTGTAAAACGCTCCTGGGAACACAAGATCAGGAATGGAATCATAAACGCTCCTGGGAACACAAGATCAGGAATGGGATCATAAACGCGCCTGGGAACACAGGATCAGGAATGGAATCGTAAAACGCTCCTGGGAACACAGGATCAGGAATGGGATCATAAACGCTCCTGGGAACACAAGATCAGGAATGGAATCATAAACGCTCCTGGGAACACAAGATCAGGAATGGAATCATAAACACTCCTGGGAACACAGGATCAGGAATGGAATCATAAATGCTCCTGAGAACACAAGATCAGGAATGGGATCGTAAAACGCTCCTGGGAACACAGGATCAGGAATGGGATTGTAAAACGCTCCTGGGAAGACAGGATATGGAATCATAAATGCTCCTGGGAACACAGGATCAGGAATGGGATTGTAAAACGCTCCTGGGAACATAAGATCAGGAATGGAATCATAAACGCTCCTGGGAACACAGAATCAGGAATGGGATCGTAAAACCCTCCTGGGAACACAGGATCAGGAATGGGATCATAAACGCTCCTGGGAACACAGGATCAGGAATGGAATCATAAACGCTCCTGGGAACACAGGATCAGGAATGGAATCATAAACACTCCTGGGAACACAGGATCAGGAATGGGATCGTAAAATGCTCCTGGGAACACAGGATCAGGAATGGAATCATAAACGCTCCTGGGAACACAGGATCAGGAATGGAATCAGAAACGCTCCTGGGAACACAGGATCAGCAATGGGATCGTAAAACACTCCTGGGAACACAAGATCAGTAATGGAATCATAAACGCTCCTGGGAACACAAGATCAGGAATGGAATCATAAACGCTTCTGGGAACACAGGATCAGGAATGGGATCGTAAAAGGCTCCTGGGAACACAGGATCAGGAATGGGATCGTAAAACACTCCTGGGAACACAGGATCAGGAATGGAATCATAAACGCTCCTGGGAACACAAGATCAGGAATGGAATCATAAACGCTTCTGGGAACACAGGATCAGGAATGGGATCGTAAAAGGCTCCTGGGAACACAGGATCAGGAATGGAATCATAAACGCTCCTGGGAACACAGGATCAGGAATGGAATCATAAATGCTCCTGGGAACACAGGATCAGGAATGGAATCATAAATGCTCCTGGGAACACAGGATCAGGAATGGAATCATTAATGCTCCTGGGAACACAGGATCAGGAATGGAATCATAAATGCTCCTGGGAACACAGGATCAGGAATGGAATCATAAACGCTCCTGGGAACACAAGATCAGGAATGGAATCATAAATGCTCCTGGGAACACAGGATCAGGAATGGAATTAGAAACGCTCCTGGGAACACAGGATCAGGAATGGGATCGTAAAACACTCCTGGGAACACAGGATCAGGAATGGAATCATAAATGCTCCTGGGAACACAGGATCAGGAATGGAATCATAAACGCTTCTGGGAACACAGGATCAGGAATGGGATCGTAAAACGCTCCTGGGAACACAGGATCAGGAATGGGATCGTAAAACGCTCCTGGGAACACAAGATCAGGAATGGAATCATAAACGCTCATGGGAACACAGGATCAGGATTGGGATCGTAAAACGCTCCTGGGAACACAGGATCAGGAATGGGATCGTAAAACGCTCCTGGGAACACAGGATCAGGAATGGGATCGTAAAACGCTCCTGGGAATGTGAGATAGGAAATGAGAATGACAGGTATCATCATAAAAACCTAAAATGGAAAAAGAGAGGTATCATGAAAACATAAAATGGAAAAAGAGAGGTATCATGAAAACCATCAGGCTATTGAAGCCAGTAAAGTGCACCCACACAAGTTCGTCATGCTGCTGCTCCCCTGTGACCATTCAACCCCTGAACAGTCTTTACGCTGTCTCCACGGCAACAAGCATGTATTTATTCATCACTGCCACAGTTATTATTATACAGTACTATTTCGATTTTTTTATTTAAAAAAAATATATACCATTGTCATTATTTTACTGTATTTCACTAGTCTTGCATGTTGGAATGCTGGAAACGTACTATTTTCTACTGTTCCCTGCAATCTTACCTCCAACACTGTACATGTGACTATTAAACAATCTGAACCTGAACAACATATAAGGGCATAGGGGGAGACCCAAATGCACACACAGGAGGCAGATGGTTGAGCTCCAATATATTTATTATAACAAAAGGGCTAGGCAAACGGCAGGTCGGGGACCGGCGGAGTGGTCAGGCGGGTGGATTCAGTGTCGGGACAGGCAAGGGTCAAAACCAGGAGGGCTAGGGGGAAAAACAGAGACTGGGGGAAAAACAGAGACGGGGGGAAAAACAGAGACTGGGGGAAAAACAGAGACTGGGGGAAAAACAGAGACTGGGGGAAAAACAGAGACTGGGGGAAAAGAGAGGAGTGAGGAAAACCGCTGGTTGACTTAAACAAAACAAGACGAACTGGCACAGAGAGACAGGAAACACAGGGATAAATACACTGGTACAGAGAGACAGGAAACATAGGGATAAATACACTGGTACAGAGAGACAGGAAACACAGGGATAAATACACTGGCACAGAGAGACAGGAAACACAGTGATAAATACACTGGTACAGAGAGACAGGAAACACAGGGATAAATACACTGGTACAGAGAGACAGGAAACACAGGGATAAATACACTGGTACAGAGAGACAGGAAACACAGGGATAAATACACTGGCACAGAGAGACAGGAAACACAGTGATAAATACACTGGTACAGAGAGACAGGAAACACAGGGATAAATACACTGGTACAGAGAGACAGGAAACACAGGGATAAATACACTGGTACAGAGAGACAGGAAACACAGGGATAAATACACTGGCACAGAGAGACAGGAAACACAGTGATAAATACACTGGTACAGAGAGACAGGAAACACAGGGATAAATACACTGGTACAGAGAGACAGGAAACACAGGGATAAATACACTGGTACAGAGACACTGGAAACACAGGGATAAATACACCGGCACAGAGAGACAGGAAACACAGGGATAAATACACTGGTACAGAGAGACAGGAAACACAGGGATAAATACACTGGTACAGAGAGACAGGAAACACAGGGATAAATACACCGGCAAAGAGAGACAGGAAACACAATGATAAATACACTGGTACAGAGAGACAGGAAACACAGGGATAAATACACTGGTACAGAGAGACAGGAAACACAGGGATAAATACACTGGGACAAAGAGACAGGAAACACAGGGATAAATACACCGGCACAGAGAAACAGGAAACACAGGGATAAATACACTGGTACAGAGAGACAGGAAACACAGGGATAAATACACTGGTACAGAGAGACAGGAAACACAGGGATAAATACACTGGTACAGAGAGACAGGAAACACAGGGATAAATACACTGTTACAGAGACACTGGAAACACAGGGATAAATACACCGGCACAGAGAGACAGGAAACACAGGGATAAATACACTGGTACAGAGAGACAGGAAACACAGGGATAAATACACTGGTACAGAGAGACAGGAAACACAGGGATAAATACACCGGCAAAGAGAGACAGGAAACACAATGATAAATACACTGGTACAGAGAGACAGGAAACACAGGGATAAATACACTGGTACAGAGAGACATGAAACACAGGGATAAATACACTGGGACAAAGAGACAGGAAACACAGGGATAAATACACCGGCACAGAGAGACAGGAAACACAGGGATAAATACACTGGTACAGAGAGACAGGAAACACAGGGATAAATACACTGGCACAGAGAGACAGGAAACACAGGGATAAATACACCGGTACAGAGAGACAGGAAACACAGGGATAAATACACTGGTACAGAGAGAAGGGAAACCCAGGGATAAATACACTGGTACAGAGACAGGAAACACAAGGATAAATACACTGGCACAGAGACAGGAAACACAAGGATAAATACACTGGTACAGAGACAGGAAACACAAGGATAAATACACTGGCACAGACCGGGGACTAATGGGGAAAACAGGTGACACCTGGAGGTTGGGTGGAGGCAACAACAAAAGACAGGTGAAACAGATCAGGGCGTGACACAGCAATCACATCTGCAACACGGTTACATGTGACTAGTAAACAATAGAGGAGTGGGACAACATTCCACAGGCCACTGTCTGTCTGTCTGTCTGTCTGTCTGTCTGTCTGTCTGTCTGTCTGTCTGTGAGAGAGAGAGAGACCGGGTCCTTGGCCTTTGGAGGTCTGCAACACGGTTACATGTGACTAGTAAACAATAGAGGAGTGGGACAACATTCCACAGGCCACTGTCTGTCTGTCTGTCTGTCTGTCTGTCTGTCTGTCTGTCTGTGAGTGAGAGAGAGAGAGACCGGGTCCTTGGCCTTTGGAGGTCTGCAACACGGTACATGTGACTATTAAACAATAGAGGAGTGGGACAACATTCCACAGGCCACAATCAACAGCCTGATCAACTCTATGGGAAGGAGATGTGTCACGCTGCATGAGGCAAATGGTGGTCACACCAGGCACTGACTGGTTTTCTGATCCACCCCACCCTACCTCATTTTTTTAAGGTATCTGTAATCAACAGATACAAAGGAGCAAAATAAATAAATAAATAAAATACAGTAGGGAAAGAGGTAGTTGTTTGGGCTAAATTATAGGTGGGCTATGTACAGGTGCAGTAATCTGTGAGCTGCTCTGACAGTTGGTGCTTAAAGCTAGTGAGGGAGATAAGTGTTTCCAGTTTCAGAGATTTTTGTAGTTCGTTCCAGTCATTGGCAGCAGAGAACTGGAAGGAGAGGCGGCCAAAGAAAGAATTGGTTTTGGGGGTGACTAGAGAGATATACCTGCTGGAGCGTGTGCTACAGGTGGGAGATGCAATGGTGACCAGCGAGCTGAGATAAGGGGGGACTTTACCTAGCAGGGTCTTGTAGATGACATGGAACCAGTGGGTTTGGCGACGAGTATGAAGCGAGGGCCAGCCAACGAGAGCGTACAGGTCGCAATGGTGGGTAGTATATGGGGCTTTGGTGACAAACGGATTGCACTGTGATAGACTGCATCCAATTTGTTGAGTAGGGTATTGGAGGCTATTTTGTAAATGACATCGCCAAAGTCGAGGATTGGTAGGATGGTCAGTTTTACAAGGGTATGTTTGGCAGCATGAGTGAAGGATGCTTTGTTGCGAAATAGGAAGCCAATTCTAGATTTAACTTTGGATTGGAGATGTTTGATATGGGTCTGGAAGGAGAGTTTACAGTCTAACCAGACACCTAAGTATTTGTAGTTGTCCACGTATTCTAAGTCAGAGTGGGGAAATGGGGAAGGGGAGATCAACGGAGTGTTAACAAGACTGCCCAAATCTGCCCAATTTGTTTATTAGTAACTATGTTCATAAACTGTGCACTCTCCTCAAACAATAGCATGGTATTATTTCACTGTAATCGCTACTGTAAATACACATCTATCTAAACGCTTAGTCCCATTTATAATTTCCACGTCTTTCTGGTTTTGACCTGGAGTGTTTAACCCAGGTGTTCCCAAACTTTTCCTGACCTGCGACCCCATTTTAAACATTTTGATACTTTTTTTAAATATTTGGGCTATGACAGGTTATTACAAATCAGTCTGACAGTACTTTTTGACAGTATATCAGTCTGAAGAAAGTTTGGTTTGAAGTGACTGAAATACATCAGAAAGGTAGTGGGAGGTTCAGAACACCACCAGGCAGTACCTTTGGTTGATCTCCTGTGTAGAAAAGGGCATCATCATTGATGGCATTGTAGATGGAAACAGAAGACAAATTCTTACGTTGCCTCCCCTCCGGAATAGATAGTGAAAAGTAACTACTACAACTCTCAAGGGTTAGGGAAGACGAGACATGGCTGAAGATGAACTGCCAACGTTATGTCAACACTTGGACATGACTCAGCCATTTGAACTTGACTTGCATTTGACTTAAAAAAAAAAGAAAGAAGAATTATAACCGTTCATCTACAATCTATAGCTGATAGGTGTCCTGGCTAAGGAAACATAAACACGGGCGTGTCTTTTTCAGGGTCTCCACGGGTTCTACACGTGTTACTTTCATAGATAGGCTACGTCACTGCCCTCGTCGATCTCTGCCTGACTGAACGGTGGTCACATTCATTAGAACACTCTGAAGAAAAACTGTACCAAAACCTTTTTGCAACCGACCACACAGGAAACACAAAGACAAACGGAACTCCTATATTATTTTTTATTCTTATTTTAGAACAAATATTTTTTTGATTTTTTGAGGGAGGGAGGGGGGGGGAGGGGGGGGCGGGGTTGTAGGTCAGTTTTAATAGTGCAGATTAGGTTGTAGATCCCCCTCAATGTAAATGTCTGTATCATTTCCAATCCCCTATATATATATGTATTTGTATATATATACACTGTACATACATACATATCTTTAAAAAATATATATTCCTTTATTATGTTCCCCTAACCCACCCGTCCCCTAATTAGAGTAAACTAATGGACAACAACACTTAGGCTTCTACTTCCTGTTTATACATACTATATACATGTTACGGACACAGTATATTTTACATTGTTTTTTTGCTAAGAGTATAATTATATTATTGTTTAAAAATTGACTATGACTTTTCAAATCACCCAGCAGCGCTATTTGCAGAGTTAGCTCCAGGTAAATGTTGTCCTTCTTCAACCATTCCTGAACCTGCGTCCAGAAACAAGTTACATATGGACAGTACCAAAGCAAGCTACATATGGACAGTACCAAAACAAGCTACATATGAACAGTACCAAAACAAGCTACATATGGACAGTACCAAAACAAGCTACATAGGAACAGTACCAAAACAAGCTACATAGGAACAGTACCAAAACAAGCTACATATGAACAGTACCAAAACAAGCTACATATGAACAGTACCAAAACAAGCTACATATGAACAGTACCAAAACAAGCTACATATGGACAGTACCAAAACAAGCTACATATGGACAGTACCAAAACAAGCTACATATGGACAGTACCAAAACAAGCAAACCAAGCTACATATGAACAGTACCAAAACAAGCTACATATGGACAGTACCAAAACAAGCTACATTAGAACAGTACCAAAACAAGCAAAACAAGCTACATATGAACAGTACCAAAACAAGCTACATATGAACAGTACCAAAACAAGCAAAACAAGCTACATATGAACAGTACCAAAACAAGCTACATATGAACAGTACCAAAACAAGCTACATATGAACAGTACCAAAACAAGCTACATATGGACAGTACCAAAACAAGCTACATATGGACAGTACCAAAACAAGCAAACCAAGCTACATATGGACAGTACCAAAACAAGCTACATATGAACAGTACCAAAACAAGCTACATATGGACAGTACCAAAACAAGCTACATATGAACAGTACCAAAACAAGCTACATATGGACAGTACCAAAACAAGCTACATATGAACAGCACCAAAACAAGCTACATATGAACAGTACCAAAACAAGCTACATATGAACAGTACCAAAACAAGCTACATATGAACAGTACCAAAACAAGCTACATAGGAACAGTACCAAAACAAGCTACATATGGACAGTACCAAAACAAGCTACATATGAACAGTACCAAAACAAGCTACATATGGACAGTACCAAAACAAGCTACATATGAACATTACCAAAACAAGCTACATATGGACAGTACCAAAACAAGCTACATATGGACAGCACCAAAACAAGCTACATATGAACAGTACCAAAACAAGCTACATATGAACAGTACCAAAACAAGCTACATATGGACAGCACCAAAACAAGCTACATATGAACAGCACCAAAACAAGCTACATATGAACAGTACCAAAACAAGCTACATATGAACATTACCAAAACAAGCTACATATGGACAGTACCAAAACAAGCTACATATGAACATTACCAAAACAAGCTACATATGGACAGTACCAAAACAAGCTACATATGAACATTACCAAAACAAGCTACATATGAACATTACCAAAACAAGCTACATATGGACAGTACCAAAACAAGCTGCATATGGACAGTACCAAAACAAGCTACATATGAACAGCACCAAAACAAGCTACATATGAACAGTACCAAAACAAGCTACATATGAACATTACCAAAACAAGCTACATATGGACAGTACCAAAACAAGCTACATATGAACAGCACCAAAACAAGCTACATATGAACAGTACCAAAACAAGCTACATATGAACAGTACCAAAACAAGCTACATATGAACAGTACCAAAACAAGCTACATATGAACAGTACCAAAACAAGCTACATATGAACAGTACCAAAACAAGCAAAACAAGCTACATATGAACAGTACCAAAACAAGCTACAAATGAACAGTACCAAAACAAGCTACATATGAACAGCACCAAAACAAGCTACATATGAACAGTACTAAAACAAGCTACATATGAACATTACCAAAACAAGCTACATATGGACAGTACCAAAACAAGCTGCATATGGACAGTACCAAAACAAGCTACATATGAACAGCACCAAAACAAGCTACATATGAACAGTACTAAAACAAGCTACATATGAACATTACCAAAACAAGCTACATATGGACAGTACCAAAACAAGCTGCATATGGACAGTACCAAAACAAGCTACATATGGACAGTACCAAAACAAGCTACATATGGACAGTACCAAAACAAATGATCTAATGATTCTGTCTCAGGGTCACAGGGTTGATTCACTATGGTTTTGAGGGACACAGAGTTGATTCACTATGGTTTTGAGGGACACAGGGTTGATTCACTCTGGTGTTGAGGGACACAGGGTTGATTAACTCAGGTATTAGAGGGACACAGGGTTGATTCACTATGGTGTTGAGGGACACAGAGTTGATTCACTATGGTGTTGAGGGACACAGAGTTGATTCACTCTGGTGTTGGAGGGACACAGAGTTGATTCACTATGGTTTTGAGGGACACAGAGTTGATTCACTATGGTGTTGGAGGGACACAGGGTTGATTGACTCAGGTATTGGAGGGACACAGGGTTGATTCACTACTGTAGATTTGCTACTACTGTAGATTTGTTTCATCAGTTGGGTTAGAGCTGGGTTGTAACAAAATCCTGCACATCCTCAGCTCTCAAGGACTGGAGTCGACCGAATGTGCTGTACTGTATGTTGGAGAAATGTTGTTTTAAAAAAAAAAACTCTCTGCTTCTATCTGTGGGTCTTGAAGTGAACAGTTCCCCCTACAGGGGTCATGTTCATTAGGACACACTGTAGAAAAACGTACCAAAACCTATTTGCAACCGTCCACAAAACAAGCATTTGTTATTGGACATGTTTAGGTGGTCTCTCCCTGTTTCAAGCCATATTCTTCCCTTTGCTGTGGAATTCATTTGACCCCTGTTAAACCACAACATACCCAGTATGGACCAATAGTCGACGTGAGATTCAACATATTTCTATCACGTAATAACTGTGTGCCTCATCAGTCAGTGCTTTGATGGTATTTACGTCCAACCGGCCTCAAAACCGCAGACCACATGGTAAACAGGTCACCCTTGAACCTTCACATCCGT
This sequence comes from Oncorhynchus mykiss, assembly GCF_013265735.2. Lineage (NCBI taxonomy): Eukaryota > Metazoa > Chordata > Actinopteri > Salmoniformes > Salmonidae > Oncorhynchus > Oncorhynchus mykiss. The sequence goes on along the minus strand of NC_050572.1, from coordinate 5,598,215 downwards.
CCTCTTCACCTTCGGGATGGTGTGAGGGGCGAACCGCCCAGAACAGCTGATGGAAACTGTGGGTTCGCACAAACGGAATGAACCGTTGACGCTATAAAATACTGTGTATTTAGTAACAACGTCTGTTCAGTATTCACATACAGTACCAGAGTGTTAGATCATAGTTCAGCCTCGATGATGATGATGGTGGTAAACTCATCATGACGCTTTCTGTTTTTATGAGGGGAGTTTTAACTGGGCCACTTTTCCCCGTCTCCTCTTCCTGGGAGATAACGTACTTCACTGTAAGACTCTCCTCTCTGATGTATTTCGAGGGATAAACTTGACAAACGAGATCAACGAGGACTTTTTAAATGTTTTGCATAGCCAGTTGTGAGATATATTTGTATTTTGTAAATATAAAAATAAAAAAAACGAAATAAAAAAACTATCTGTAATTTAATTTCACACATTTAGAACTAGTGTCCTTAGCTAGAATCATTGGTAATAATCTACACCACATCGGGCTCTTTTATCCTTTAACTGAAATCTCTGAATTTCCATGACTGAATAACTATCTGTTTATATGGGTCAACTAGTGTTAGCTGACAAGCACGTTCGTCTCTTTTAAGATATTGTTTTAAAGCTCTATGTGATTTCTACAGTTCCAATTTGACAAAGCTCCAGAAATGTAGTTATTGACACATTTCACTCTCTTGAAATGAATCGCTCTGTTACAGTTACCTGAACCATTCCTACAGTAGGAGTCATTACAGTAGTCCTGTGTAGGAGTCATTACAGTAGGGCCTGTGTAGGAGTCATTACAGTAGTCCTGTGTAGGAGTCATTACAGTAGTCCTACAGTAGGAGTCATTACAGTAGGGCCTGTGTAGGAGTCATTACAGTAGTCCTGTGTAGGAGTCATTACAGTAGTCCTATGTAGGAGTCATTACAGTAGGGCCTGTGTAGGAGTCATTACAGTAGGCCTATGTAGCAGTGATTACAGTAGGCATATGTAGGAGTCATTACAGTAGGTCTATGTAGCAGTGATTACAGTAGGCCTATGTAGCAGTGATTACAGTAGGCCTATGTAGCAGTGAATACAGTAGGCCTATGTAGCAGTGATTACAGTAGGGCCTATGTAGTAGTGAATACAGTAGGCCTATGTAGCAGTGATTACAGTAGGCCTATGTAGCAGTGATTACAGTAGGGCCTATGTAGTAGTGAATACAGTAGGCCTATGTAGCAGTGATTACAGTAGGCCTATGTAGCAGTGATTACAGTAGGGCCTATGTAGCAGTCATTACAGTAGGCCTATGTAGCAGTGATTACAGTAGGCCTATGTAGCAGTGATTACAGTAGGCCTATGTAGCAGTGAATACAGTAGGGCCTATGTAGCAGTGATTACAGTAGGCCTATATAGCAGTGATTACAGTAGGCCTATGTAGCAGTGAATACAGTAGGCCTGGGTAGCAGTGATTACAGTAGGCTATGTAGCAGTGAATACAGTAGTTATATGTAGGAGTGAATAGAGTAGGTCTATGTAGGAGTCATCACAGTAGGGCCTGTGTAGGAGTGAATACAGTAGGTCTATGTAGGAGTCATTACAGTAGGGCGTGTGTAGGAGTCATTACAGTAGGCCTATGTAGGAGTCAATACAGTAGGGCCTATGTAGGACTCATTACAGTAGGCCTATGTAGGAGTCATTACAGTAGTTCTATGTGGGAGTCATTACAGTAGGTCTATGTAGGAGTCATTACAGTAGGTCTATGTAGGAGTCATAACAGTAGGGCCTTTGTAGGAGTCATTACCCTAGGGCCTGTGTAGGAGTCATTACTATAGGCCTGTGTAGGAGTCATAACAGTAGGTCTATGTAGGAGTCATAACAGTAGGGCCTGTGTAGGAGTCATTACAGTAGGCCTGTGTAGGAGTCATTACATTGGGGCCTGTGTAGGAGTCATTACAGTAGGCCTGTGTAGGAGTCATTACCGTAGGGCCTGTGTAGGAGTCAATACAGTTGTCCTGTGTAGGAGTCATTACAGTAGTCCTGTGTAGGAGTCATTACAGTAGGGCCTGTGTAGGAGTCATTGCATTCGTCCTGTGTAGGAGTCATTACAGTAGTCCTGTGTAGGAGTCATTACAGTAGTCCTGTGTAGGAGTCATTACAGTAGTCCTGTGTAGGAGTCATTACAGTAGGGCCTGTGTAGGATTCATTACAGTAGGGCCTGTGTAGGAGTCATTACAGTAGGGCCTGTGTAGGAGTCATTACAGTAGGGCCTGTGTAGGAGTCATTACAGTAGGTCCTATGTAGGAGTCATTACAGTAGGCCTATGTGGGAGTCATTATTGTGCAGACCTAAGTGTAATCAACCAACCAAAATAAATTACATTGGATCCACCAAAAAATGTATTACTTTCAGCGTTCGTTCTTCCACTGCACCCTAACTCTTAACCCACACAAATCTCCATGGGCTGGTTTCCCAGACACAAAATAAACCTAGTCTTGGACTAAAAAGCACTGTCAATTAAAATGCCCCATTAAACATGTTATATAGTCCAGGACTGGGCTTAATCTGTGTCTCGGAAACCAGCCCCACCTGTATAGTATAACCTACCTCCTCCATGGCTCTGACACAGGTAAGGGAACCTCCACACGTTCCCCAGCCCCACACAGAAGCCCACACAGGTCAGCATGTATTGGGTCTTGTTGTCCCATTTGGGCCTGTCCCCAGCCTCCTCTTTCTCCATCCTTTCCAGCTCCTGGTGGGACGGGATCCGGTCATCCAGACCTGGGTTGGGGAGCTTGGGGAATCTCATGGTGGCCGGCTGGCAGGCTGTGGGGATCAGGAGGAGATCAGGTGTCAGTCTAGAGAAAGCAGGTAATATCCACTAGGTATCTGGTGCTCATCAGGTTTCAGTCTAGAGAAAGCAAATAATATCCACTAGGTATCTGGTGCTCATCAGGTTTCAGTCTAGAGAAAGCAGGTAATATCCACTAGGTATCTGCTGCTCATCAGGTTTCAGTCTAGAGAAAGCAAATAATATCCACAAGGTATCTGGTGCTCCCACAACAAGAGATGCTTCCTGAGTGGGTAGTCGACAGTCACAGAAAGCAGAGGTGTGTGACAGTCGCTTGTGCCCTTTAGAGTCTCTCTCTCTCTCTCTCTCTCTCTCTCTCTCTCGCTCTATTCAATTCAATTCAAGGGCTTTATTGGCATGGGAAACATGTGTTAACATTGCCAAAGCACGTGAGGTAGATAATATATAAAGTGAAATAAACAATTTCCACTAGGTATCTAGTGAAAATATCACTAGATATTACCTGTTTTCTCTCTCTCTCTCTCTCTCTCTCTCTCTCTCTCTCTCTCTCTGTCTCTGTCTCTGTCTGTCTGTCTCTGTCTGTCTGTCTCTCTCTCTCTCTCTCTCTCTCTCTCTCTCTCTCTCTCTCTCTCTCTCTCTCTCTCTCTCTCTCTGAGTGGTACTGGCGAGCTTACCTTTCACCCATTGGTATCTGTGGTTCCATCTCTTGACCTGGTGATAACTATTCTCTATCAGCAAATAGATAGACAAGGGAGATGGTGAGCAATGGGCAAATGTGTGTGTGTGTGTGTGTGTGTGTGTGTGTGTGTGTGTGTGTGTGTGTGTGTGTGTGTGTGTGTGTGTGTGTGTGTGTGTGTGTGTGTGTGTGTGTGTGTGTGTGTGTGTGTGTGTTTATTGAGTGGATTAGGATTCGGTGAGGCTGCCGTCACAAATGAATGAATGACTGCCTGTTGAATCATTTACCTGAACATCATACGATTATCAAATATATGGCCAATTTGAGACGTTCTCTACAAAGTACAGATAAGGACGGAAAAGTGACCCTTTAGATGATAAAGACTGAACTCAAACGGATAATCTTTGAATACTTCTAAATCAACACGGCAATTCCCTAACTGTTTTACAGTAAGTTTATGCAGTTCCGTTTTCAGTTGCCGCACAATTATTCATATTTGACTTTTTTTTTTGCATCACTTGTTAATCTTGATGTTTCAGAAAATATACTGAATCTTGTTTGAAAAATTCATATTTTATTTTTTGATGTATTACAATTTAACTGTTATTGTTGATGTCATTATCTCGCTTTTCGTTGGCAAAAGAGGCTTTGTCCTTCATTTTAATGAAGCTTATTTATGTTGGATATTGACAGACAAGTTATTGACAGACAAGTTATTGACAGACAAGTTATTGACAGGCAAGTTATTGACAGGCAAGTTATTGACAGACAAGTTATTGACAGACAAGTTATTGACAGACAAGTTATTGACAGACAAGTTATTGACAGACAAGTTATTGACAGACAAGTTATTGACAGACAAGTTATTGACAGACAAGTTATTGACAGACAAGTTATTGACAGACAAGTTATTGACAGGCAAGTTATTGACAGACAAGTTATTGACAGACAAGTTATTGAATAGACAAGTTATTGACAGACAAGTTATTGACAGACAAGTTATTGACAGACAAGTTATTGACAGGCAAGTTATTGACAGGCAAGTTATTGACAGACAAGTTATTGACAGACAAGTTATTGACAGACAAGTTATTGACAGGCAAGTTATTGACAGGCAAGTTATTGACAGACAAGTTATTGACAGGCAAGTTATTGACAGACAAGTTATTGACAGACAAGTTATTGACAGACAAGTTATTGACAGACAAGTTATTGACAGACAAGTTATTGAATAGACAAGTTATTGAAAGACAAGTTATTGACAGACAAGTTATTGACAGACAAGTTATTGACAGACAAGTTATTGACAGACAAGTTATTGACAGGCAAGTTATTGACAGACAAATCTTCACAAATCTTCACAACTGAAAAGCGCATGTGGTGGTTAAATATACCTTTTGAATATCAATTTACAAGATCAGGAAATAGAGAATGGACAATTCCTTGTTATACAAATGATCAGTCCTTTATGGTTTTGTCAACAAGTGGACGTTTCCTATTCCAAGCTTAAGTAGGTTAAGACACTTAGAGAATCTGTTGTTATCACTAACCCAAGCTAAAGCATGAAACAGATAGAGAACCTCACTGCCTATAGACTGTTGATTGCTAGGCGTACTTATCAGTGGGGGGATGCTCCTTTTCTTGCTAGAACAAAAGCGATACCTGCTGCGTGCCGACCCGTTAGTCAGTACCAATCAAAAGTTTGGACACACCTACTCATACAGTTTAAAAAAAAATACTATTTTCAAAACTATAAAATGGACTTGGTCTTTTACCAAATAGGGCTATCTTCTGTGTACTGTACTGTTACAACCTGATCTGTTTCACCTGCCTTTGTGATTGTCTCCATTATTGTCTCCATAGTATTTATACCGGTGTTCTCTGTTTGTCTGTTGCCAGTTCGTTTTGTTTGTCTGTTGCCAGTTCGTTCCCGTTTATCTAGTTTTCCTGATTCTGACCATTCTGCCTGCCCTGACCCTGACCTCTGCCTGCCCTGACCCTGACCTCTGCCTGCCCTGACCCTGACCTCTGCCTGCCCTGACCCAGACCTCTGCCTGCCCTGACCCTGACCTCTGCCTGCCCTGGCCCTGACCTCTGCCTGCCCTGACCCTGACCTCTGCCTACCCTGACCCTGACCTCTGACTACCCTGACCTCTGCCTGCCCTGACCCTGACATCTGCCTACCCTGACCTCTGACTACCCTGACCCTGACCTCTGACTACCATGACCTCTGACTACCCTGACTCTGACCATGACCTCTGCCTGCCCTGACCCTGACCTCTGCCTGCCATGACCCTGACCCTGAGCTTGCCTGCCGTCCTGTACCTTTTGGATTCTGATCTGGATTACTGCCCTTTGACCTGGCATGTTGCCTGTTCTAGTAATACACTTTTGTTACTTTGACACTGTCTGCATCTGGGTCGTTCTGAAAACGTGATAGTATACCACCCCTACCTTGTTCTGGATTTCACAACTGTCCCAATTCATTTATCAGGAGTTGTTTGCGCTATTTTAATAATGCATTTTATTTACCTGTTATTTGTCCGGCTGAAAGAGCTGAGTGGTTCTGTTGGTTAGATGTCGGATGTTAGCACAGTTCTCTGCCCTCTTATTCTCTCTCAGTCACCCTGTCTCCCAGACAACTCAGATGCAACAGAGGATAACCCTGGGATTGTAAAATAATTACTGGAATGATTGTTTCTTTATTGGAGGACATGCCGTGCTGAAGCTAGAGGACATTGGATAAAAGCCCAATGTCCAGCTACTGCTATACAATCTGTTTCTTACTGTAGGGCTGATTGAAATGTTCTGTCCTCTTTTGTTAAACATTTGAACGAGTCTTCTGCCAGTCGGACCATTCAGGAGAGAGCGTACGTCCCAAATAACACCCTTGTTCCTATATAGAGCACTACTATTAACCAGAGTTCTATAGAGCACTACTATTAACCAGAGTTCTATAGAGCACTACTATTAACCAGAGTTCTATAGAGCACTACTATTAACCAGAGTTCTATAGAGCACTACTATTATCCAGAGTTCTATAGAGCACTACTATTAACCAGAGTTCTATAGAGCTCTACTATTAACCAGAGTTCTATAGAGCTCTACTATTAACCAGAGTTCTATAGAACACTACTATTAACCAGAGTTCTATAGGCCCTATTCAAACGTACACTCTTAGGAAAAAAGGGTTCCAAAAGGATTCTTCGGGTGCCCCCATAGGAAATCCCTCTTTGGTTCCAGATATAACTATTTTGGGTTCCATGTAGAACCCTCCGTGTAAAGGGAACTCAAAAGAGTTCCACCTAGAACCAAAAGGGTTGTACCTGGAATTAAAAATAGTTTTTCAAAGGGTTCTCCTATGGGGACAGCTGAAGAACCCTTTTAAGGTTCAAGATAAATCAAATTAAATCAAATGTATTTATAAAAGACTTCTGACATCAGCTGATATCGCAAAGTGCTGTACAGAAACCCAGCCAGCAAACAGCAAGCAATGCAGGTGTAGAAGCATGGTGGCTAGGAAAAACTCCCTAGAAAGGCCAAAACCTAGGAAGAAACCTAGAGAGGAACCAGGCTATGTGGGGTGGCCAGTCCTCTTCTGGCTGTGCCGGGTGGAGATTATAACAGAACATGGCCAAGATGTTCAAATGTTCATAAATGACCAGCATGGTCCAATAATAATAATCACAGGCAGAACAGTTGAAAGATAGCACCCTTTTTTCTAAGAGTGTAGTGCACCGTAATAGGACATAGGATATCATTTGGGATGCTACCTGTGGGAGCCGGTGATAGTGTGATAATGGTCGTGTTCACCCGGAATAGGACCAATATACAACAGCTAAGGGCTGTTCTCAAGCACATTCAAGCACGTTGTAAAAAATGTTGTCTACGGTCTCATACACCACAGCTTTCAGCCAATCAGCAATCATGGTTCAAACAACCCAGTTCATAGTGGTACAACAAGTGTGGTAACGTTTTCATCCAGTGAAGAACACATTACAGCGTGACCATGGTTGGATTCAAGGCATTAGGACCGTGCTGCATGCAGAAATACTCAGACACTGGAATTCAATCAAACTGACCACTCCGATGTTCGCCGTACTCAGGTAACAACCCACTCAATCTTCTTGAACACTGTAAGCATCCTCCTTCGAGTGGCAACGTAAACATACTCACTCATTGCACAAGTTAGATCTGAATACAACTACCATGGTGCTGGTGAACGAGCAACGGTACGCCAGAAGAGTTCACCATTTGCGTTTTGAAGCTAATACCAAAGAGAGGGCGGGAAGGATGTTCTCTACCTCTAAACGAGACACCGGCTGCCCCCTTGCAGACTGATCCACCGGCTGCCCCCTTGCAGACTGATCCACCGGCTGCCCCCTTGCAGACTGATCCACCGGCTGCCCCCTTGCAGACTGATCCACCGGCTGCCCCCTTGCAGACTGATCCACCGGCTGCCCCCTTGCAGACTGATCCACCGGCTGCCCCCTTGCAGACTGATCCACCGGCTGCCCCCTTGCAGACTGATCCACCGGCTGCCCCCTTGCAGACTGATCCACCGGCTGCCCCCTTGCAGACTGATCCACCGGCTGCCCCTTGCAGACTGATCCACCGGCTTCCCCTTGCAGACTGATCTCTCGCTCAATTCAATTCAAAGAGCTTTATTGGCATGGGCAACCTATGTTTGCCAAAGCAAGTGAAGTAGACAATAAACGAAAGTGAAATAAACAATAAAAAATGAACAGCAAACATTATACTCACAAAAGTTTCAAAGGAATAGAGACATTTAAAATGTCATATTAGGGCTATGTACAGTGTTGTAGCACAAAAGGGAAAATAAATCAACATAAATATGGATTGTATTTACACTGAACAAAAATATAAACGCAACATGCAACAATTTCAACAAGTTAAAGTTCATATAAGGAAATCAGTCAATTTAAATACATGAATTAAGCACTAATCTATGGATTTCACATGACTGTGCAGGGGCGCAGCCATGGGTGGGTCTGGGAGGGCATAGGCCCACCCACTGGGGATCCAGGCACAGCCAATCAGAATGAGGTTTTCCCCACAAAAGGGCTTTATTACAGACAGAAATACTCCTCAGTTTCATCAGCAGTCTGAGTGGCTGGTCTCAGACAATCCCGCAGGTGAAGAAGACAGATGTTGAGGTCCTGGGCTGGCGTTTACACGTGGTCTGCAGTTGTGAGGCCAGTTGGACATACTGCCAAATTCTCTAAAATGACGTTGGAGAGAAATTAACATAAAATTATCTGGCAACAGCTCTGGTGGACATTCCTGCAGTCAGCAGGCCAATTGCACACCTCCCTAAAAAAATTGACATCTCTGGCATTGTGTTGTGTGACAAAACGGCACATTTTAGATGGTCCTTTTATTGTCCCCCAGCACAAGGTGCACCTGTGTACTGATCATGCTGTTTAATCAGCTTCTTGATATGTCACACTTGTCAGGTGGATGGATTATCTTAGCAAAGGAGAAATGCTCACTAACAGATGTAATCAAATTTGTGCTCAACATTTGAGCGAAATAAGCTTTTTGTGCGTATGGAACATTTCGGGGATATTTAATTTCAGCTCATGAAACATGAGGCCAACACTTTACATGTTAACTTTATATTTTTGTTCAGTGTACAATGGTGTTTGTTCTTCACTGGTTGCCCTTTTTCTTGTGGCAACAGGTCACACATCTCTCTCCCTCTAACATTTCTCTCTCTAACATCTCTCTCTAGCAGCACCTCTGTTGCCATTGGTCACCTGCTGTGACAGGGGACGGCAGCAACCATACATTAACACGGTCTCAGAACAGAGTACCGGGACTAAATCACGGTCTCAGAACAGAGTACCGGGACTAAATCAGTCCTCCCTATAGACGCACTAACCAACCGGCGGAACCAAAACAGTTTCTTGTGCTGGTATAACCAGAGAAGTCGTCTACATGACAAGGAGTCTGCTTACATTGGCTCAACCAACCATAGCGGTTTGCGAACGGCTGATCAAACGTTGTTGTTTTTGTTACGGGCAGCAGGAGATAGACGGGGAGTGCTCGTTGCTAGGCGACGGGGTCTAATCATTAACCCGGGTTAGTTGCCCCTCATTGGAGGAACGTCTTGCATGGATACATCATGGCTACGTTTGTCTGCAGGGTTCAGTTGTTAGACGACACTGATCACCACCAGTGACCCGGAGCTGATCAGACCACCGCACTACATGTTCCGTGAGGATATCCCGCTTATCAATCAGATAGCAGGAGTCCACCGGCTACTTAGAGCCCCTCAATAGGGTTTGCAATGTTTTGAATTTGGCAATGTTTGCAATGTTGTATAAGACCAGCCACGCCCTCAATTGTTACATTTTTCAAGCAAGGATACTTGCAAGGCAATGTCAACAAACTTTCACACGGTTATCAAACAGTATTAGTGTATCTATATTAGCACATTGCAGGTGTAACAGCATAACTTTGGTCCGTCCCCTCGAACCGGGCGCGAACCAGGGACCCTCTGCACACATCAATAACTGACACCCACGAAGCATCGTTACCCATCGCTCCACAAAAGCCCTTGCAGAGCAAGGTCTCAGAGCAAGTGAAGTCACCGATTGAAACGCTATTAGCGCACACCACCAGTAACTAGCTAGCCATTTCACATTCGTTACTGAAACACTAGAGCACATTCATTGTCAATGAAGGCAAACGAAGTGCTGCGGGGACCGTTGGGCGACGCAAGCATGAGTGTGAGGGAGCATGAACTGGGCGGGACCAAAGCTGGGGAAAACTGAACTTTATGCAAATATTCTGTCTGCAACATCACATTGCTATTGACCAATGGCTGCTCACTATACACAAATAAAACACGTCCCTCTGACACAATATCCAGAAAAGGTATTATTTTATGTATTTATTTTCACCTTTATTTAACCAGGTAGGCTAGTTGAGAACAAGTTCTCATTTACAACTGCGACCTGGCCAAGATAAAGCAAAGCAGTTCGACACATACAGCAACACAGAGTTACACATGGAATAAAACAAACATACAGTCAATAATACAGTAGAAAAATAAGTCTATGTACAATGTGAGCAAATGAGGTGAGATAAGGGAGGTAAAGGCAAAAAAAGGCCATGGTGGCAAAGTAAATACAATATAGCAAGTAAAACACTGGAATGGTAGATTTGCAGTGGAAGAATGTGCAAAGTAGAAATAGAAATAATGGGGTGCAAAGGAGCAAAATAAATAAATTAATTAAATACAGTAGGGAAAGAGGTAGTTGTTTGGGCTAAATTATAAGTGGACTATGTACAGGTGCAGTAATCTGTGAGCTGCTCTGACAGTTGGTGCTTAAAGCTAGTGAGGGGGATAAGTGTTTCCAGTTTCAGAGATTTTTGTAGTTTGTTCCAGTCTTTGGCAGCAGAGAACTGGAAGGAGAGAAATTCCAAAGGAGGAATTTGCTTTGGGGGTGACCAGAGAGATATACCTGCTGGAGCACGTGCTACAGGTGGGTGTTGCTATGGTGACCAGTGAGCAGAGATAAGGCGGGGCTTTAGCTAGCAAAGACTTATAGATGACCTGGAGCCAGTGGGTTTGGCGACGGATATGTAGTGAGGGCCAGCCAACGAGAGCATACAGGTTACAGTGGTGGGTAGTATATGGGGCTTTGGTGACAAAACAGATCACACTGTGATAGACTGCATCCAGTTTGCTGAGTAGAGTGTTAGGGGCTATTTTATAAATGCCATCGCCGAAGTCGAGGATCGGTAGGATGGTCAGTTTTACAACGGTATGTTTGGTGGCATGAGTGAAGAAGGCTTTGTTGCGAAATAGGAAGCTGATTCTAGATTTCATTTTGGATTGGAGATGGTTAATGTGAGTCTGGAAGGAGATTTTACAGTCTAGCCAGACATCTAGGTATTTGCAGTAGTCCACATATTCTAAGTCAGAACCGTCCAGAGTAGTGATGCTGGGCGGGCGGGCAGGTGCTGGTAGCGATCGGTTGAAGAGCATGCACTTAATTTTACTAGCATTTAAAAGCCGTTGGAGGCCACAGAAGGAGAGTTGTATGGCTTTGAAGCTCGTTTGGAGGTTAGTTAACACAGTGTCCAAACAAGATGTATACCGAATGGTGTCGTCTGCGTAGAGGTGGATCAGAGAATCACCAGCAGCTAGAGCCACATTGATATATACAGAGAAAAGAGTCGGTCCAAGAATTGAACCCTGTGGCACCCCCATAGAGACTGCCAGAGGTCCGGACAACAAGCCCTCCGATTTGACACACTGAACTCTGTTTGAGAAGTAGTTGGTGAACCAGGCGAGGCAGTAATTTGAGAAACCAAGGCTGTTGAGTCTGCCGATAAGAATGTGGTGATTGACAGAGTCAAAAGCATTGGTCAGGTCGATGAAGACGGCTGATGAAGACGGCTGCACAGTACTGTCTTTTATCGATGGCGGTTTTGATATCGTTTAGGACCTTGAGCGTGGCTGAGGTGCACTCGTGACCAGCTCGGAAACCAGATTACATAGTGGAGAAGGTACGATGGGTTTCGAAATGGTCGGTGATCTGTTTATTAACTTGGCTTTCTGAGATTTTAGAGATTTTAGAGAGGCAGGGCAGGATGGATATAGGTCTATAACAGTTTGGGTCTAGAGTGTCTCCCTCTTCGAAGAGGGGGATGACCGCGGCAGCTTTCGAATCTTTGGGGATCTCAGACGACACGAAAGAGAGGTTGAAAAGACTGGTAATAGGGGTTGCAACAATTTCAGCAGATAATTATAGAAAGAGAGAGTCCAGATTGTCTAGCCTGGTTGATTTGTAGGGGTCCAGATTTTGCCGCTCTTTCAGAACATCAGCTGTCTGGATTTGGGTGAAGGAGAAGCGGGGGGTCTTGGGCGAGTTGCTGCAGGGGGTGCTGAGATGTTGGCCAGGGTAGGGCTAGCCAGGTGGAAAGCATGGCCAGCCGTGGAAAAATGTTTTCTGATAATGTTGTTGAATATGACAGTGTTGTTGTATATGATAGTGTTGTTATACAGTATATGATAGTGTTGTTGTATATGATAGTGTTGTTGAATGTGATAGTGTTGTTGTATATGGCAGTGTTGTTGTATATGCTAGTGTTGTTATACAGTATATTATGGTGTTGTTGTATATGATAGTGTTGTTGTATGTGATAGTGTTGTTGTATATTATAGTGTTGTTGTATGTGATAGTGTTGTTGTATGTGATAGTGTTGTTATACAGTATATTATAGTGTTGTTGTATGTGATAGTGTTGTTGTATATTATAGTGTTGTTGTATGTGATAGTGTTGTTGTATATTATAGTGTTGTTGTATGTGATAGTGTTGTTGTATGTGATAGTGTTGTTATACAGTATATTATAGTGTTGTTGTATATGATAGTGTTGTTGTATGTGATAGTGTTGTTGTATGTGATAGTGTTGTTATACAGTATATTATAGTGTTGTTGTATGTGATAGTGTTGTTGTATATGGCAGTGTTGTTGTATATGCTAGTGTTGTTATACAGTATATTATAGTGTTGTTGTATATGATAGTGTTGTTGTATATGATAGTGTTGTTGTATATGATAGTGTGTAGATATAATAGTTTATCTGGTTCTATTGTCTGGCAGTGTACCTTAGACTCTTCACAGTCTAGTTACACTAAGTTGTTGTCTGTGTCTGGGTTTACAGAGAGATCATATACGATACATTGTGTATCGTACTTAGCAGAGATTTCTCGTGGCTGACTGGTTTCTAGTTGTAACATGTCTATATCTGTATATGTAGCAGGGACGTAGGAGGGTTTTCACTGGTCTGGTTCTACTTTTTGGGTACACATTGTTCTGGCTGTGACCTGACCAGGACAAACTTTGGGCCCGAGTTCTAGTCTGCATTCCAAACCGCAACTTATTCCTGACGTAGTGTACTATGGGCCCTCGTTAAAAGTAGTGCACTATCAAACCAAATCAAATTGGTCACGTACACATGGTTAGCAGATGTTATTGCGAGGGTAGTGAAATGCTTGTGCTTCTAGTTCCTAATGATGCCATCTATTTTGTGAAGTACACCAGACCCTCCTGCAGCAAAGCACCCCCACAACATGATGCTGCCACCCCCGTGCTTCACGGTTGGGATGGTGTTCTTTGGTTTACAAGCCTCCCCCTTTTTCCTCCAAACATGACGATGGTCATTATTGCCAAACAGTTCTATGTTTGTTTCATCAGACCAGAGGACATTTATACAAGAAGTACGATCTTTGTCCCCATGTGCAGTTGCAAACCGTAGTCTGGCTTTTTTATGGCGGTTTTGGAGCAGTGGCTTCTTCCTTGATGAGCGGCCTTTCAGGTTATGTTGATATAGGACTCGTTTTACTGTGGATATAGATACGTTTGTACTTGTTTCCTCCAGCATCTTCACAAGGTCCTTTGCTGTTGTTCTGGGATTGATTTGCACATTTCGCACCAAAGTATGTTCATCTCTAGGAGACATAACTCGTCTCCTTTCTGAGCGGTATGATGCTGCGTTGTCCCATGGTGTTTATACTTGCGTACTATTGTTTGTACAAATGAACGTGGTACCTTCAGGAGTTTGGAAATTGCTCCCAAGGATGAACCAGACTTGTGGAGGTCTACAATTGTTTTTCTGAGGTCTTGGCTGATTTCTTTTGATTTTCCCATGATGTCAAGCAAAGAGGCACTGAGTGTGAAGGTAGGCCTTGAAATACATCCACAGGTACACCTCCAATTGATGCAAATTATGTCAATTAGCCTATTAGAAGCTTCTGAAGCCATGACATAATTTTCTGGAATTTTCTAAGCTGTTTAAATGCACAGTCAACTTAATGTATGTAAACTTCTGATCCACTGGAATTGTAATATAGTGAATGATTTCACGTTTGTGTGTGTAGGGCAGCAGCCTCTCTGTGTTAGTGATGGCAGCAGCCTCTGTGTTAGTGATGGCAGCAGCCTCTGTGTTAGTGATGGCAGCAGCCTCTCTGTGTTAGTGATGGCTGTTTAATCAAATGGGTGCCCAGACTATTTACATTGACCTCCTTATTTACGTTGCTGCTACTCCCTGTTTATTATTTATGCACAGTCACTTCACCCCTACCTACATGTACAAAGTACCTCGACTAACCTGTACCCCCCGCACATTGACTAGGTACCGGTACCCCTGGATATAGCCTCCACATTGACTAGGTACCGGTACCCCTGGATACAGCCTCATTATTGTTACTTTATTGTGTAACCATTTAGACTTTAGTTTATTTACTCTGCATTGTTGGTTAAGGGCTTGTAAGTCAGCATTATATAACACTTGATTTGGGTTAGGGTTAGGGGTTAGGGGTTAGGGTTAGGTGTTAGGGTTAGGGTTAGGGGTTAGGATTAGGGGTTAGGGTTAGGGGTTAGGGGTTAGGGTTAGGGGTTAGTGTTAGGGGTTAGTGTTAGGGGTTAGGATTAGGGGTTAGGGTTAGGGGTTAGGGGTTAGGGTTAGGGTTAGGGTTAGGTGTTAGGGTTAGGGTTAGGGTTAGGTGTTAGGGTTAGGGTTAGGGTTAGGGTTAGGGTTAGGTGTTAGGGGTTAGGATTAGGGTTAGGGTTAGTGTTAGGGGTTAGGATTAGGGGTTAGGGTTAGGTGTTAGGGTTAGGGTTAGGGGTTAGTGTTAGTGTTAGGGGTTAGGATTAGGTGTTAGGGTTAGTGTTAGGGGTTAGGGTTAGGGTTAGGGGTTAGTGTTAGGGGTTAGGATTAGGGTTAGGGTTAGTGTTAGGGGTTAGGATTAGGGGTTAGGGTTAGGTGTTAGGGTTAGGGTTAGGGGTTAGTGTTAGTGTTAGGGGTTAGGATTAGGGGTTAGGATTAGGGGTTAGGGTTAGGTGTTAGGGTTAGGGTTAGTGTTAGGGGTTAGGGTTAGGGGTTAGGGTTAGGGTTAGGGTTAGGGTTAGGTGTTAGGGGTTAGGGTTAGGGTTAGGGGTTAGTGTTAGGGGTTAGGATTAGGGTTAGGGTTAGTGTTAGGGGTTAGGATTAGGGGTTAGGGTTAGGTGTTAGGGTTAGGGTTAGGGGTTAGTGTTAGTGTTAGGGTTTAGGATTAGGGGTTAGGATTAGGGGTTAGGGTTAGGTGTTAGGGTTAGGGTTAGGGTTAGGGTTAGTGTTAGGGGTTAGGATTAGGGGTTAGGGTTAGGTGTTAGGGTTAGGGTTAGGGGTTAGTGTTAGTGTTAGGGGTTAGGATTAGGTGTTAGGGTTAGTGTTAGGGGTTAGGGTTAGGGTTAGGGGTTAGTGTTAGGGGTTAGGATTAGGGTTAGGGTTAGTGTTAGGGGTTAGGATTAGGGGTTAGGGTTAGGTGTTAGGGTTAGGGTTAGGGGTTAGTGTTAGTGTTAGGGGTTAGGATTAGGGGTTAGGATAAGGGGTTAGGGTTAGGTGTTAGGGTTAGGGTTAGGGTTAGGGTTAGTGTTAGGGGTTAGGATTAGGGGTTAGGGTTAGGTGTTAGGGTTAGGGTTAGGGGTTAGTGTTAGTGTTAGGGGTTAGGGTTAGGTGTTAGGGTTAGTGTTAGGGGTTAGGGTTAGGGTTAGGGGTTAGTGTTAGGGGTTAGGATTAGGGTTAGGGTTAGTGTTAGGGGTTAGGATTAGGGGTTAGGGTTAGGTGTTAGGGTTAGGGTTAGGGGTTAGTGTTAGTGTTAGGGGTTAGGATTAGGGGTTAGGATTAGGGGTTAGGGTTAGGTGTTAGGGTTAGGGTTAGGGTTAGGGTTAGTGTTAGGGGTTAGGATTAGGGGTTAGGGTTAGGTGTTAGGGTTAGGGTTAGGGGTTAGTGTTAGTGTTAGGGGTTAGTGTTAGGGGTTAGGATTAGGGGTTAGGGTTAGGTGTTAGGGTTAGGGTTAGGGGTTAGTGTTAGTGTTAGGGGTTAGTGTTAGGGGTTAGGATTAGGGGTTAGGTTTAGGTGTTAGGGTTAGGGTTAGGGTTAGGGTTAGGGTTAGGTGTTAGGGTTAGGGTTAGGGGTTAGTGTTAGTGTTAGGGGTTAGTGTTAGGGGTTAGGATTAGGGGTTAGGGTCAGGTGTTAGGGTTAGGGTTAGGGGTTAGTGTTAGTGTTAGGGGTTAGTGTTAGGGGTTAGGATTAGGGGTTAGGGTTAGGTGTTAGGGTTAGGGTTAGGGTTAGGGTTAGGGTTAGGGTTAGGGTTAGTGGTTAGTGTTAGGGGTTAGGATTAGGGGTTAGGGTTAGGTGTTAGGGTTAGGGTTAGGGTTAGGTGTTAGGGTTAGGGTTAGGGGTTAGTGTTAGTGTTAGGGTTAGGGTTAGGGTTAGGTGTTAGGGTTAGGGTTAGGGTTAGGTGTTAGGGTTAGGGTTAGGGTTAGGGTTAGGGTTAGGGGTTAGTGTTAGGGGTTAGTGTTAGGGTTAGGGTTAGTGTTAGTGTTAGGGGTTAGTGTTAGGGGTTAGGATTAAGGGTTAGGATTAGGGGTTAGGGTTGGGGTTAGGGTTAGGGGTTAGGGTTAGGGGTTAGGGTTAGGTGTTAGGGTTAGGGTTAGGGTTAGGGGTTAGGGTTAGGTGTTAGGGTTAGGGTTAGGGTTAGGTGTTAGGGTTAGGGTTAGGGTTAGGTGTTAGGGTTAGGGTTAGGGTTAGGTGTTAGGGTTAGGGTTAGGGTTAGGGTTAGGGGTTAGTGTTAGGGGTTAGGATTAGGGGTTAGGGTTAGGTGTTAGGGTTAGGGTTAGGTGTTAGGGTTAGGGTTAGGGGTTAGTGTTAGTGTTATGGTTAGGGTTAGGGTTAGGTGTTAGGGTTAGGGTTAGGTGTTAGGGTTAGGGTTAGGGTTAGGGTTAGGGTTAGTGTTAGGGGTTAGTGTTAGGGGTTAGTGTTAGGGTTAGGGTTAGTGTTAGTGTTAGGGGTTAGTGTTAGGGGTTAGGATTAGGGGTTAGGGTTAGGTGTTAGGGTTAGGGGTTAGGATTAGGGGTTAGGGTTGGGGTTAGGGTTAGGGGTTAGGGTTAGGGGTTAGGGTTAGGTGTTAGGGTTAGGGGTTAGGATTAGGGGTTAGGGTTAGGTGTTAGGGGTTAGGATTAGGTGTTAGGTGTTAGGGTTAGGGGTTAGGTGTTAGGGTTAGGGTTAGGGTCGGGCGGTTGTGGATGGGTTAGGGGTTAGTGTTAGGGGTTAGGATTAGGGGTTAGGGTTAGGGGTTAGGATTAGGGGTTAGGGTTAGGTGTTAGGGGTTAGGATTAGGGGTTAGGGTTAGGGGTTAGGGTTGGGGTTAGGGTTAGGTGTTAGGGTTAGGGTTAGGGGTTAGGTGTTAGGGTTAGGGTTAGGGTCGGGCGGTTGTGGATGGGTTATCAGCCTGTATGTGGCCAAAACATCCAGGAATAGAACAGAGGAAGTTCTCAATCCATTTCCTCAACCTTCCCACATTTTTTTTCCAGTAAATGAAGTGGCTACTTAGTAACAGACACATCGCTTCGGTAATTTGACCTTTAAATTTCCGAGGAGTGAAACTTGGCGTGTTCAGGAATCCACCAAGGTTCAGCCTTGCATTGTGACACATGCTGTCATGTTCTTCGTCAACGTTCTGATCGTCTTGTGGCCTTGACCTTTTCCAGCACGGCTGTAGATTTAAGACCATGACAGTTGACAAGAAGACTGATCGGCCTAAGAGTTTGACCCGGTCTGTTCTTAACCCGGTACCAGATCTATTTTTGATCTTCCTGTGGTTGTTGTCATGATAATGACCAACACAAACAGATCTGGGGCCAGGCTATGCTGGTCTCTGTATGTGTGGCAGGTAGTTTGAGGGATTGGCCCAGTTCTATGGCAGCTGGTATGTACTAGTGATCTAGGGCCGCACGCCAAATGGTTCTCTATTTATTATATACTATGCACTACATGTAGGGCACCTTCCATTTGGGACTCATGGGGAACAAAATGCTGCTTTATCTGTATAGTGCATAGTGATTCCCTGAAACACAGTAGGGGAGGTACCTGTGGCCTGTTGCTACTGTATACAGAGAGAGGCATGGGGTGGGAGAGAGGGGCGGGGGGGGGGAGACAGGGAGACAGGGAAGGAGAGAGGGAGACAGGGAAGGAGAGAGGGAGACAGGGAAGGAGAGAGGGAGACAGGGAAGGAGAGAGAGAGGAAGGGAGGGAGAGAGAGAGAGAGAGAGGGGGAGAGGGAGGACTGGAGAGGGAGGGCAGGAGAGGGAGGGAGACAGGGAAGGAGAGAAGGAGGAAGGGAGGGAGAGAGAGAGAGAGAGAGGGGGAGAGGGAGGACAGGAGAGGGAGGGCAGGAGAGGGAGGGCAGGAGAGGGAGGGAGACAGGGAAGGAGAGAGGGAGGAAGGGAGGGAGAGAGAGAGAGAGAGAGAGGGGGAGAGGGAGGGCAGGAGAGGGAGGGAGAGGGAGGGCAGGAGAGGGAGGGAGACAGGGAAGGAGAGAGGGAGGAAGGGAGGGAGAGAGAGAGAGAGAGAGAGAGAGAGAGGGGGAGAGGGAGGGCAGGAGAGGGAGGGAGACAGGGAAGGAGAGATGGAGGAAGGGAGGGAGAGAGAGAGGGGGAGAGGGAGGGCAGGAGAGGGAGGGAGAACACAGTGTGACACATCAGTGGAACTCATTGTGCTGGCTTACACCTCATGTGTTCATCAACAAAAAATAAAACATACACAGGCACATAAAGGTTCATTCATGTGTTATTCAATAAAATGTGCAGTGTTTTGTGTCGGCCCCTGTGGCACCATTAAAGAGTTCTCGTTCTCACAGCACGTGTTGTAAATAAATATCGATGATGAGTGGTTGTTGGTTTCTGTGGTCACCAGAGCATTCTATTGAGTTCTAGAACACGATGGGAGGCATGCGACTGGATCGGGGCATTTATTGAATATGACATGTCGTGGCTTTACCATCATTAAACTGAAGACTTTTAGTTTTTATCAAAGATTCTCTGTAATTAGTATTACGCTGATGAATCATGTAACTGTAATTAACTAGGAAGGTGGGCCACCAAGGAAAAATATTCAGATTACAAAGTTATCATTTCCTAAAATAACTTCAGATATTTTATCTGATCAATTAGTCTTCAAATTAATGAATTATTTACTTTACCTCACGTTAGTCTCATTCCAAACGTCGTAAATTGTTGGTTATCTGCACGAACCCAGTCTCCACTACGAGTCATCCATACATCAATTGTCTTACATCATTTATTTACTAACTAAGTAATTCACAGAAATGCATAAACAAACAAACAAACAAGGTAAATGTGGTTACAAGAAATGGTTACAAGAAATGATAGGGGAACGTGCCCTAGTGGGCTAAACCGCCATCGCGGCTTGTTAGACAAAAGGGGAAGTGGGGGTCGACTGAGATGAGACACTACAAAGTTGATAATTGAAATACTAATCCTTTGCACATGAACGCTCACTCATTCGGGAACAATTGCAATCAATATATATATCTACGTCGTCGGGATCTTTGTTGAAAAGTTTGTTTCTGTTGGAGAGTTTGTCCGTCTCTCTCTCTCTCTCGCTCTCTCTGTCTTGGTTAGAAGGGATAGTTCAGAGCGACTTTCATTCATTTGTAGAATGGATGTTTCAGCAGTTGTCGTTCTTCGCATTCAATGACACCGAATTCCTAGCTGCAGACTAGTAATTAATATCAAAGACTTGTTCTTATTCTGTCGGTATCGATAGTGTAAGAGTTTAACCACGTGGTATGGTTAAAAGATTCAGCAATGGTCTGCAACCTTCGTCCTCTCCTATGGTCTGGTGATAATTTCTCAAAGTTGGGTTTTATTCAGAATTGCAGAAAAAGGGATGTCCCAGGATGTCTGACCCTAACTGGGCTCAGGGGCGATCCAGGATGTCTGACCCTAACTGGGCTCAGGGGCGGTCCAGGATGTCTGACCCTAACTGGGCTCAGGGGCGGTCCAGGATGTCTGACCCTAACTGGGCTCAGGGCAGTCCAGGATGTCTGACCCTAACTGGGCTCAGGGGCGGTCCAGGATGTCTGACCCTAACTGGGCTCAGGGGCGGTCCAGGATGTCTGACCCTAACTGGGTTCAGGGGCGGTCCAGGATGTCTCACCCTAACTGGGCTCAGGGGCGGTCCAGGAGGCCTGACCCCAACAGGGCTCAGGGGCGGTGTAAGGGCGTTCGTCTGTAGGAGGAAGAGAAGCGGACCAAAGCGCAGCGTGGTGGTTATTCATGCTTTAAATAAATCGCTACACATGAACAAACTAACAAAAACAAGAAATGTGAAAACGCAAAACAGTCCTATCCTGTGACACCAAACACAGTGACAGGAACAATCACCCACAAACACACAGTGAAACCCAGGCTACCTAAGTATGATTCTCAATCAGAGACAACTAATGACACCTGCCTCTGATTGAGAACCATACTAGGCCGAAAACATAGAAATGCCCCAAAACATAGAAAAACAAACATAGACTGCCCACCCAACTCACGCCCTGACCAACTAAATAAATACAAAACAACAGAAATAGAGGTCAGAACGTGACAGTACCCCCCCCCAAAGGTGCGGACTCCGGCCGCAAAACCTTGACCTATAGGGGAGGGTCTGGGTGGGCGTCTGTCCGCGGTGGCGGCTCTGGCGCGGGACGCGGACCCCACTTCACCATTGTCTTAGTCCGCCTTGTTGTCCGCCTCCCTGGCTTACTCACCATGGCCACCCCTCTCAATGACCCCACTGGACAGAGGGGCTGCTCGGGACAGAGGGGCAGCTCGGGACAGAGGTGAAGCAGCTGCTCGGGACAGAGGGACAACTGCTCGGGACAGAGGGGCAGCTGCTCGGGACAGAGGGGCGATAGCAGCTCGGGACAGAGGGGCGATAGCAGCTCGGGACAGAGGGGCGGCAGCAGCTTGGGACAGAGGGGCGACAGCTGCTCTGGACAGAGGGGCAGCTGCTCGGGCGGCCCCTGGCTGACTGACGGCACAGGCGGCCCCTGGCTGACTGGCGGCACTGGCGGCCCCTGGCTGACTGGCGGCACTGGCGGCCCCTGGCTGACTGGCGGCACTGGCGGCCCCTGGCTGACTGGCGGCACTGGCGGCCCCTGGCTGACTGGCGGCACTGGCGGCCCCTGGCTGACTGGCGGCACTGGCGGCCCCTGGCTGACTGGCGGCACTGGCGGCCCCTGGCTGACTGGCGGCACTGGCGGCCCCTGGCTGACGGGCGGCACTGGCGGCCCCTGGCTGACGGGCGGCACTGGCGGCGCTGGGCAGACGGGCGGCACTGGCGGCGCTGGGCAGACGGGCGGCACTGGCGGCGCTGGGCAGACGGGCGGCACTGGCGGCGCTGGGCAGACGGGCGGCGCTGGCGGCGCTGGGCAGACGGGCGGCGCTGGCGGCGTTGGGCAGACGGGCGGCGCTGGCGGCGCTGGGCAGACGGGCGGCGCTGGCGGCGCTGGGCAGACGGACGGCGCTGGCGTCGCTGGGCAGACGGGAAGCTCCGGCAACGCCGGAGAAGAGGAAGGCCCTGGTAGCGCCGGAGAGGCGGGAGGCTCCGGCAGAGGCGCCGGACAGGCGGGAGGCTCCGGCAGAGGCGCCGGACAGGCGGGAGGCTCCGACAGCGGCGCCGGACAGGCGGGAGGCTCCGGCAGAGGCGCCGGACAGGCGGGAGGCTCCGGCAGAGGCGCCGGACAGGCGGGAGGCTCCGGCAGCGGCGCCGGACAGGCGGGAGGCTCCGGCAGCGGCGCCGGACAGGCGGGAGGCTCCGACAGCGGCGCCGGACAGGCGGGAGGCTCCGGCAGAGGCGCCGGACAGGCGGGAGGCTCCGGCAGAGCTGGAGAGGAGGAATGCTCTGGACGGATGGGCCGGAGAGACAGCCTGGTACGGGGAGCTGCCACCGGAGGGCTGGGGTGTGGAGGTGGTGACGGATAGACCGGGCCGTGCAGGCGCACTGGAGCTCTTGAGCACCGAGCCTGCCCAACCTTACCCGGTTGAATGGTCCCGGTCGCCCTGCCAGTGCGGCGAGGTGGAATAGCCCGCACTGGGCTATGCAGGCGAACCGGGGACACCGTGCGCAAGGCTGGTGCCATGTAAGCCGGCCCAAGGAGACGCACTGGAGACCAGATGCGTAGAGTCGGCTTCATGGCACTTGGCTCGATGCCCACTCTAGCCCGGCCGATACGCGGAGCTGGAATGTACCGCACCAGGCTGTGCACCCGCACTGGGGACACCGTGCGCTCCACAGCATAACACGGTGCCTGCCCGGTCTCTCTAGCCCCCCGGTAACCACAGGAAGTTGGCTCAGGTCTCCTACCTGGCGTAGCCATACTCCTTGTTAGCCCCCCCCCAATAAATTTTTGGGGCTGACTCCCGGGCTTCCATCCACGACGCCGCGCTGCCTCCTCATACCAGCGCCTCTCCGCTTTCGCCGCCTCCAGTTCTTCTTTGGGACGGCGATATTCTCCTGGCTGAGCCCAGGGTCCTCTTCCGTCTAATTCGTCCTCCCATGTCCATACCTCCTCGCGCTGCTCCTGCTGCTTTTTCCTTTGCCCATTACCACACCGCTTGGTCCTGTTGTGGTGGGTGATTCTGTAAGGGCGTTCGTCTGTAGGAGGAAGAGAAGCGGACCAAAGCGCAGCGTGGTGGTTATTCATGCTTTAAATAAATCGCTACACATGAACAAACTAACAAAAACAAGAAATGTGAAAACGCAAAACAGTCCTATCCTGTGACACCAAACACAGTGACAGGAACAATCACCCACAAACACACAGTGAAACCCAGGCTACCTAAGTATGATTCTCAATCAGAGACAACTAATGACACCTGCCTCTGATTGAGAACCATACTAGGCCGAAAACATAGAAATGCCCCAAAACATAGAAAAACAAACATAGACTGCCCACCCAACTCACGCCCTGACCAACTAAATAAATACAAAACAACAGAAATAGAGGTCAGAACGTGACAGGCGGTCCAGGAGGTCTGACCCTAACTGGGCTCAGGGGAGGTCCTCTGATTTAGTTCAAATCAAATGGGAATTGTATTTTCCTTCATTAAACAGTCCAACATCATATTACACCATTATACAAACAGTATCATACTCACTCATTCATCTTATACAACAATTAGACGTAAACCTCATATCTGAGGCTATTATATAAACAGCGTTATGGTAATGTGGCCACACCGTCTCCTATGAGCTTCCCCAAGTTGTCACAAACGGACCAGTTCGTAGCTGGATTCTTCACCCATCTTTTATACTTTCTCCGGAACATGAAATTTGTTCGTACCTCAAGTTCTGTGAGGTGGAAGAAATTCCTTTGTGCTCTATGAAAATGTACTCTGCCTCTTATACTATGTGGCCATGTGGCAGGGTCTTCTCAGGAATGTACGACCTCTCTCTGACCACAGCAGCCTAGTTGAAGGAGGCGAGGGGGGTGGGGCTTGCTGTACCCAAAGAGGGCAACGTCATGACACATGGCTCTGAATAGTGAATGGTGACGATTGATTACAGTATGTGCTCCCTCTGCTGTTCCCTGTTGTCCACTATCATCTCCTAAGTTTTGTTGACGTTGAGTGTGAGGTTATTTTCCTGACACCACACCCCGAGGGCGCTCACCTCCTTCCTGTAGGTCTCGTCGTTGTTTGTAATCAGGCATATAGCTGTAATGTTGTCTGCAAACTTGATGATTAAGTTGGAATTGTGCATGGCCATGCAGTCGTGGGTGAACAGGGAGTACAGGAGAGGGCTGAGAACGTACCCTTGTGGGGCCCCAGTGTTGAGGATCAGCGGGGTGGAGAAGTTGTTTCCTACCTTCACCACCTGGGGGGCGGCCCGTCAGGAAGTCCAGGACCCAGTTGCCCAGGGCGGGGTCGAGACCCAGGGTCTCGAGCTTAATGATGAGTTTGGAGGGTACTATGGTGTAAAATGCTGAGCTGTAGTCAATGGACAGCATTCTTACATAGGTATTCCTCTTGTCCAGATGTGTTAGGGCAGTGTGATGGTGATTGCATCGTCAATGGACCTATTGGGGCGGTAAGCAGATTGGGTCTAGGGTATCAGGTAGGGTGGAGGTGATATGTTCCTTAACTAGTCTCTCAAAACACTTCATGATGACTGAAGTGAGTGCTAAGGGGCGATAGTCATTTAGTTAATTTACCTTAGCTTTCTTGGGAACAGGAACAATGGTGGCCCTCTTGAAGCATGTGGGCACAGCGGACTGGGAAAAGGATTGGTTGAATATGTCCGTAAACACACCAGCCAGCTGGTCTGCCCATGCTCTGAGGACGTGGCTGGGGATGCCGTCAGGGCCGGCAGCCTTGCGAGGGTTAACATGTTGAAGTCCTACCACATAACTAGTCCTAACACATAACTAGTCCTATCACATAGCTAGTCCTAACACCCACTGCACAAACACACATCATTTGGGAACACAGAGCTAGAAACAATAGGACATGTCCTGTACGCACACACACAAACACACTCACACACACAAACACCCTCACACACACAAACACCCTCACACACACACACACCCTCACACACACACACACACACACACACACACACACACACACACACACACACACACACACACACACACACACACACACACACACCCACACACCCAAAAAAAACATTCAGTCCTTAATCTGTGACAGAGAGCTTTCCATGTCGTGACCTGAATACCTCAGGTCTGAAACCCTGCCAGCCCCTCATTAACATTCCAATACTGCAATGATCACTATGGCCAGGTGTGTGTGTGTGTGTGTGTGTGTGTGTGTGTGTGTGTGTGTGTGTGTGTGTGTGTGCGAGGGTGTGTGCGAGGGTGGGTGCGAGGCAGGGTGTGTGTGTTTGTGTGAGGGTGTTTGTGTGTGTGTGTGTGTGTGTGTGTGTGTGTGTTGATCAGGGAATTTTAATTAGATTTTTTAGGACTCCCATTAGCCGACGCCAATGACGACAGAAACAGAAAATACAGACTAAACACTTAACAATGTAAATACATTTGAAAAACATTAAAACCTGTTAAGGATGCTGCGAATTTTCGCAGCTTTTTGTTCAAAATCGCGCAACATTTCAAAGTCCTGCTACTCATGCCAGGAATATAGTATATGCATATGATAAGTATGTGTGTATAGAAAACACTCTGAAGTCTCGAAAACTGGTAAAATCGTGTCTGTGGCTATAACAGAACGTGTTTAGGAGTAAAACTCCCAGGGAAAACTGTTCACCAAAAACACAAAAAAGATATTCATCCGCCAGTCAATGTATTGTCTAAGGCGATAGAAAATAGATGACATTCCGTTTATAACGCCTACAGCTTCCACACGATGTCGCCAATACTGGCATGTCTTTGCACATTTATCCTTGGTGGGATGACGTATAGGCACTTCCTGTCTTGGGGTGCACCCAGGAAATTATGAAAGTTAAAAAAATGGACGATGATTTCAAAACTTGCTGCTATCGAATACAGATCGCCCCGTGATCAATTTGATCGATTATTAACGTTTATTAATACCTAAAGTTGGTTTACAAAAGTCGTTTGAAGTGATTTGTAAAAGTTTATAGGCAACTTTGTTAATTTTAAAAGTGACGTTGCGTCGTGTAAAGCTGCATTTTCCTTGGATCAGACGGCCTTTATAAATGGACATTTTTGGCATACTTTGACGGATTTAATCGGGAAAAAGACCCAATTGTGATGTTTATGGGACATATAGGAGTGCCAACAGAGAAGCTCGTCAAAGGTAATGAATGTTTTATATTTTATTTCTGCGTTTTGTGTAGCGCGGGCTACCGCAAAATCTGTTGTTTTAGGTGACGTTCTGGTATTTTGGGCGGGTGCATGCTATCAGATAATAGCTTCTCATGCTTTCGCCGAAAAGCATTTTACAAATCTGACTCGGTGGCTAGATTCACAACGAGTGTAGCTTTAATTCAGTACCTTGCATGTGTGTTTTAATGAAAGTTTGAGTTTTATCGAAAACTATAGTTGGCGCTCTGAAATTTCCGCTGATTGGTGTTCCTGCACTGGGATTAGATTCTGCATCATCCTTAAGAGGTTTTAACAGAGAAAGTGTTGATGTGAGTTATCTGTCTCTGTGTTCATGTTTGTATTTAACTTAACCTTTATTTTGACAGAGGAGACAGACCTACAGTGCCATTTTCCACATTGTGTTACGTTACAGCCTTTTGGGGCGGCAGGGCGGTAGCCTAGTGGTTAGAGCGTTGGGTCAGTAGCTGAAAGGTTACTAGACCAAATCCCTGAGCTGACAAGGTACAAATCTATCGTTCTGCCCCCTGAACAACGCAGTTAACCCCCTGTTCCACGGGTAGACTGTCATTGTAAATAAGAATGTGTTCTTAACTGACTTGTCTCGTTAAATACCACTTTTCCCAGAAGTGGTTAAAGTCTGGATTCTTCAATTACAATGAGCCGATTTCTAACGTAATCTGTCTGTCTGTCTGTCTGTCTGTCTGTCTGTCTGTCTGTCTGTGTCTGTCTGTCTGTGTCTGTGTGTCTTTCTGCAGAAAAGCTCTACAACTCCAATGGATGTGACCTGAGGAAGGCTCTCTTCTCTCAGACATTTCAAGCTCTACAACTCCAATGGATGTGACCTGAGGAAGGCTCTCTTCTCTCAGACATTTCAGATAAAACCTGATGTTACACACAGTTGTAGAAAGTCTGTGTACTCCACAGTTGGTCGGCTGATGCTGCTGTTTCCGTGACGGCAGACTAGTGTGTGTGTGTGTGTGTGTGTGTGTTAGTAAGGGCTTGATTCAATCCGTATCGCTGAAGTTCAGCCTTGTAGCACAATTTAAATTTAAAGGCAATGTTCCCACATTCGTGTGTGTGTGGTGTGTGTGGTTGTGTGTGTGTGTAGACTGAATTCACAGTAAGAGCTGCAAATGTCAGCTCAATCGGATTTCAACCGTATTATAGCGCTATACGAACACACACATACACACACACACACACTGTACACGTGCACAGCAATTACACACACACCTCAACTCTAAAGATGGCCAATTTCAATTCACACAGAGCAGCTAGCTATCTAATAATCATAAACACACTGGGATAACAATCATCGTCCAGCTCTCACTGCTGAGGGAAGGACCTTCACCAAGATAATATCTCCTCAGATATACAATATCTTCATGGATGGATTCTATAAATTGTTCCCTCTATGACATAGATCAACCTGCTCAGGGATCCAATTCAGCAGAGACGCATATCAACATGCTCAGGGATCCAATACAGCAGAGACTCATATCAACCTGCTCAGGGATCCAATACAACAGAGACACATATCAACATGCTCAGGGATGCAATACAGCAGAGACGCATATCAACCTGCTCAGGGATCCAATAAAACAGAGACACATATCAACCTGCTCAGGGATCCAATACAACAGAGACACATATCAACCTGCTCAGGGATCCAATACAACAGAGACACATATCAACCTGCTCAGGGATCCAATACAACAGAGACACATATCAACCTGCTCAGGGATCCAATACAACAGAGACACATATCAACCTGCTCAGGGATCCAATACAACAGAGACACATATCAACCTGCTCAGGGATCCAATACAACAGAGACACATATCAACCTGCTCAGGGATCCAATACAACAGAGACACATATCAACATGCTCAGGGATCCAATACAACAGAGACACATATCAACCTGCTCAGGGATCCAATACAACAGTACCCCATGCTCCAGAATTTGTATTTATTTTTTTAAATACAATGAAAAACAGTTTCAGTGCCCCTGTCATTGACCACAACAGTGTGATGTGTATCTTTAACCATAAAGCCATTGCTGCCACCCACTGGCCAAAGAGCAGAATGACATCTACCTGTTGATTAAATGAAAGTTATGTGAAAGAAAACTTGAACTTTGTTTATTTTATCTATTTTATGTACACAAACACAAACACCTGGGGCAAACACACTAAGAATATTCTGAATGTGGTTAGATGTGGGAGTGTTTTGTTTCAGGATGATAAGGATCTGGTCCATGAGTTAGTGATGGCAGAGGGCCTGATCTGTCTCGTCAAGGTTGGAGCAGAGGCCGACCAGAACTACCAGCACTACATACTTGGAGGTATAGCATCTAATCAAATCAAACTTTATTTATACAGCACATTTCAGACATGGAATGCAACGCAATGTGCTTCACAGAAGAAGGGGGGGGGGGGGGGACACAAATTAAAAACAATGAAAATTAAAGCTGAAATATTTACAACACAACAAAGATAAGATGACACAAACCGAATGACTAGAAAGCACATCAAGGAAAAGCCAAGCTAAAAAATACGTGTTTTAACAACTATTTTAAATATGTCCACAGTTTCGTCCCCCCTCAGGTTCTCAGGCTGTCTCTCCATGCCTCTTGGTCCTGGCTTTGGGATAGGTAAAAGGCTGTCTCTCCATGCCTCTTGGTCCAGGCTTTGGGATAGTTAAAAGGCTGTCTCTCCATGTCTCTTGGTCCTGGGCTTTGGGATCGTTAAAAGGCTGTCTCTCCATGCCTCTTGGTTCTAGGCTTTGGGATAGTTAAAAGACTGTCTCTCCATGCCTCTTTGTCCTGGGCCCTGGGATAGTTAAAAGGCTGTCTCTCCATGCCTCTTTGTCCTGGGCCCTGGGATAGTTAAAAGGCTGCCTCTCCATGCCTCTTGGTCCTGGGCTGTCTCTCCATGCCTCTTGGTCCTAGGCTTTGGGATAGTTAAAAGGCTGTCTCTCCATGCCTCTTGGTCCTGGGCTTTGGGATCGTTAAAAGGCTGTCTCTCCATGCCTCTTGGTCCTGGGCTTTGGGATAGTTAAGGCTGTCTCTCCATGCCTCTTGGTCCTGGGCTTTGGGATAGTTAAAAGGCTGCCTCTCCATGCCTCTTGGTCCTGGGCTGTCTCTCCATGCCTCTTGGTCCTAGGCTTTGGGATAGTTAAGGCTGTCTCTCCATGCCTCTTGGTCCTGGGCTTTGGGATAGTTAAGGCTGTCTCTCCATGCCTCTTGGTCCTGGGCTTTGGGATAGTTAAGGCTGTCTCTCCATGCCTCTTGGTCCTAGGCTTTGGGATAGTTAAGGTTGTCTCTCCATGTCTCTTGGTCCTGGGCCCTGGGATAGTTAAAAGGCTGTCTCTCCATGCCTCTTGGTCCAGGCTTTGGGATAGGTAAAAGGCTGTCTCTCCATGTCTCTTGGTCCTGGGCTTTGGGATAGTTAAAAGGCTGTCTCTCCATGCCTCTTTGTCCTGGGCTTTGGGATAGTTAAAAGGCTGTCTCTCCATGCCTCTTGGTCCTGGGCTTTGGGATAGTTAAAAGGCTGTCTCTCCATGCCTCTTTGTCCTGGGCTGTCTCTCCATGCCTCTTGGTCCAGGCTTTGGGATAGTTAAAAGGCTGTCTCTCCATGCCTCTTTGTCCTGGGCTTTGGGATAGTTAAAAGGCTGTCTCTCCATGCCTCTTGGTCCTGGGCTTTGGGATAGTTAAAAGGCTGTCTCTCCATGCCTCTTTGTCCTGGGCTGTCTCTCCATGCCTCTTGGTCCAGGCTTTGGGATAGTTAAAAGGCTGTCTCTCCATGCCTCTTTGTCCTGGGCTTTGGGATAGTTAAAAGGCTAGAGGACCTGAGGGACCTACTGGGTACAGAACTTAAAGCATGTCTGGCATGTATTGGGGTGAACAATCGTGGATTGATTTAAAAACTATTAGAAGAATCTTAAAATGTGTTCTAAAACGTACAGGGAGCCAGTACCAAGACTTTAAAACCGGTGTAATGTGTTCTCTCCATCTGGTCTTGGTCAGTACCCACGCTGCAGCATTCTGTATGTTTTGCAGTTGACCAATTGCTTTCTTGGTTAGACCAGACAGGAGAGCGTTACAGTAGTCAAGCCTGCTTGTAATAAAAGCATGGATGAGTCTCTCTGTATCAGCCTGAGAGAGAAACGGCAGCAGCACCTCGGCCTGTTCCTAAGGTGGTACATTATTTTTTATTTTTTAGTGACATTCTGTCACGATCGTCGTAGCGAGGAAACCAAAGCGCAGCGTGATGTGAATACATCTTTTTAATGAAAGACGAAAAAGCACGAAGTACACTAAACAAACAAACAAACAAACAAAATAACAAGCAAAATAACAAGACGACCGTTACCGCTATCAAAACTGAGTACAAACTTGCAACATCACATAGACAATAACCCACGAAATACCCAAAGAAGATGGCTGCCTAAATATGGTTCCCAATCAGAGACAACGATAAACAGCTGCCTCTAATTGAGAACCAATCTAGGCAACCATAGACTTACATACACACCTAGATGGTAAACAACCCCATAAACCTACAAAACCCCTAGATAGTACAAAAACACATACATCACCCATGTCACACCCTGACCTAACCAAAATATATAAAGAAAACAAAGAATACTCAGGTCAGGGCGTGACACATTCCTCTTGTGTGATTCAAAATGTAGTTAGCTGGGAGGACGTTGTGAGCCATCCAAGTATTTAAATCACTAATCCAGTATAATAATGTATCCGTGGAGATAAAATCCTCTATTGACACAGAAATATAAAGTTGTGTATCGTCTGCGTAGCAGTGCTGTGCTTTCTGGGTAACATATATAAACTGAACAGGACCCAACATTGGCCCTTGTGGAACGCCACGTGTTGTATGTATTTTCTCTGAGTTATGTTCACCAAGGGTAACAAATAACTATTGACCGGTTAAACACTTTCTGGGTAACATATATAAACTGAACAGGACCCAACATTGGCCCTTGTGGAACGCCACATGTTGTATGTATTTTCATGTTGTTATGTTCACCAAGGGTAACAAATAACTATTGACCGGTTAAATAGGTCTTAAACCAATTTAGATCTGTACCGGAGAGGCCAACCCACCTCTCCAGTCTGTCCAGAAGGACATCATGGTCAACAATGTTGAATGCAGCACTTACATCTAACAGTACAAGGACAGAGAGTTGTTTGGCACCTGTGTTGGCTCTAAGATCATTTAAGGAAAACACAGTTTAAACACAAATAACTCCTATCAGAGATGTTATTTATTTCTATAACATGTGTTGAGAAACGCTTGACATTTGGTCTTTCTATAACACTCAAGCAGATGTGTTTATTCGGGTGGCGTGTTGAGAAATGAACACCATTGTAGACTAGAGGG
This sequence comes from Oncorhynchus mykiss, assembly GCF_013265735.2. Lineage (NCBI taxonomy): Eukaryota > Metazoa > Chordata > Actinopteri > Salmoniformes > Salmonidae > Oncorhynchus > Oncorhynchus mykiss. The sequence goes on along the minus strand of NC_050572.1, from coordinate 5,566,639 downwards.
ACTAGATTCTAGTCTAGAGGGGCTACAATCTAGAGGGGCTACATTCTAGAGGGACTAGATGCTAGACTAGATACTATACCAGGGAGACTAGATACTAGACTAGAGAGACTAGATGCTAGACTAGAGAGACTAGATGCTAGACTAGAGACTAGATGCTAGACTAGATGCTAGACTAGAGAGACTAGATGCTAGACTAGAGAGACTAGATGCTAGACTAGAGAGACTAGATGCTAGACTAGAGAGACTAGATGCTAGACTAGAGACTAGATGCTAGAGACTAGATGCTAGACTAGATACTAGACTAGAGAGACTAGATACTATACCAGGGAGACTAGATACTAGACTAGAGAGACTAGATGCTAGACTAGAGAGACTAGATGCTAGACTAGAGACTAGATGCTAGACTAGATGCTAGACTAGAGAGACTAGATGCTAGACTAGAGAGACTAGATGCTAGACTAGAGAGACTAGATGCTAGACTAGAGAGACTAGATGCTAGACTAGAGACTAGATGCTAGAGACTAGATGCTAGACTAGATACTAGAGGGATGTTAACTATTGTTCTCTCTCTCGTGAAATAGATAAAACAACAGTGAAATAAAATAGCTCTGTCTCAGAGCTCTACAGACAATTCCTTTGTCCTCATGGCTTGGTTTTTGCTCTGACATGCACTGTCATCTGTGGCACATTATATAGACAGGTGTGTGCCTTTCCAAATCATGTCCAATCAATTGAATTTACCACAGGTGGACTCCATTCAAGTTGTAGAAACATGTCATGGATGATCAATGGAAACCAGATGCACCTGAACTCAATTTCGAGTTTCATGGCAGAGAGAATACAGTAGACGGCACACGTCAAACGTGTGATTTATGACCCTATGTCCGGGTGACGTGTGTATGCCCATATATGGGCATTCTGGCAGGAAGTTGTCACATGGTTTTGCCCATATATGGGCATCCTGTTCCTGTTCTCATACTTTAGAGTTTGTGTTTATTTACCAAGATAGTACATCTGTATATGTTAACCTCTCTGCGCACGAAACCAGCTAACGGGCTGAAATTCCACAACATACGGTGATCGCTACATAAATAGTCATATTAAACATTCATGAAAATACAAGTGTCTCACATGTTTAAAAAGCCTAGAATCTTGCTAATCCAACTGCGTTGTCAGATTTAAAAAAGGATTTACTGCGAAAGAATACGATGCGATTATCTGAGGATAGAGCCCCATAAAAAAAATCATAATATTTCACAGTGACACTGACTCAGAATGGGAGTCTTATCCGGTGTCCTGTGTGAATTTAAGTATGCTCTCTCTAATTCTCTCTTTCTCTCTCTCGGGGGAGGACCTGAGCCCTAGGACCCTGCATCAGAACTACCTGGCATGATGACTTCTTGCTGTCCCCAGTCCACCTGGCCTTGCCGGTGTTCCAGTTTCAACTGTTCTGCCTGCGGCTATGGAACCCTAAACTGTTAATTTTTAATCTTGAGGTGCTGTCCTGTTGCACCCTCTACAACCACTGTGATCTCTACCAGGCACAGCCGGAAGAGGACTGGCCACCCCTCATAGCCTGGTTCCTCTCTAGGTTTCTTCCTAGGTTTTGGCCTTTCTAGGGAGTTTTTCCCAGCCACCGTGCTTCTACACCTGCATTGCTTGCTGTTTGGGGTTTTAGGCTGGGGCTATATAAATATATTTGATTTGATAGAGGACTGAGGGTCTTCCAAATATTGAAAGTGTGTAAATAGTTACCCATGTTATTTTGTAAATGTATATATATATATTTTTTTAAATATATTTTCTAATCAATATTTTTTTTGGGGGGGGGTGTGTTAGAGAACCATTTTGGCATTTTGTATATAGTTATTTGTTTCTAAATGTATACCTTCACCAATTTGGCCACTTGGGCACATTTGGGCTACTTGTGTGGGACACCTGGGTGACTTCATGATAAATGTCATGTAGCACACTCATTTTTGGAAGTTATCATTCTGAAACTTTGCACAAGTACTGTTGCCCTCTTATATTTTTCACTGAAATTGTCCCCATCATCCTATCTGAATGTTTGTTTTATCTTGTTCATTTTTAAAGATGATGATATCAAAATAAAAAATGTATGTTTTTTTTCATTGTATTATCTAAACCAGATATATTGCGTTATATTCTCCTACATTCAATTCACATGTACACAAACTTCAGAATATGCATATCCTTGGTTCTGTGCCTGAGCTACAGGCTGTTAGATTTGGGTAGGTCTTCAGGCGGAAATTGCACAAAGTAGGGGGGGAGCTGTAAAGCATGTGTTTGCAGTTGGCCTATCCTGAGGTCTGTGTGTGTGTGTGTCTGTGTGTGTCTGTGTGTGTGTGTATGTGTGTGTGTGTGTGTGTGTGTGTGTCTGTGTGTGTCTGTGTGTGTGTGTGTCTGTGTGTGTGTGTGTCTGTGTGTGTCTGTGTGTGTGTGTGTGTGTGTCTGTGTGTGTCTGTGTGTGTGTGTATGTGTGTGTGTGTGTGTGTGTCTGTGTGTGTCTGTGTGTGTGTGTGTCTGTGTGTGTCTGTGTGTCTGTGTGTGTCTGTGTGTGTGTGTGTGTGTGTGTGTGTGTGTATGTGTGTCTGTGTGTGTGTGTGTGTGTGTGTGTGTGTGTGTGTGTGTGTGTGTGTGTGTGTGTGTGTGTGTGTGTGTGTGTGTGTGTGTGTGAGTGTGTGTGTGTGTGTGTGTGTGTGTGTGTGTGTGTGTGTGTGTGTGTGTGTGTGTGTGTGTGTGTGTGTGTGTGTGAGTGTGTGTGTGTGAGTGTGTGTGTGTGTGTGTGTGTGTGTGTGTGTGTGAGGGATGTGTGTCTGTGCTCTGCAGGGGTGTTTGAAACAATGTTTTTTATCTAAAGAATTCAACAATTTCGTATAAACACAATGTTAATAATATCTAATGTCTGTAGGTTATCTGCCATTTACCCAGTTGCCACCAGGAATAATTTAGATTATCCAACATTAGATGGGGATTCTCTGAAGCAAACAGCGCCCGGTCTTTTACATAGCCAGTCACCATCATGCTATTTTTTGACAGAAATCCAAAAATAAAATGCATTAAAAGATGTATGCATTAAAAACAAAAAGTGTGTATTTTAACAATCGAATCTTGTGTTTACAGCGGTCAGTCCCCCAGCAAGAAAACCTGCTGCATTATGGACTCTGAACGACTTCGGAGGAGCCGATGAAACAGACCGTATTTGGCCGTTCTGTACAAAACGTTTATCCAAACACTCCAGCCAACAGCCCAGAACAGCGTGAAGACAAAACAGCTAAAAGACAATGTGATGTTTGTATATAGATATATATATTATTTAAGAATTATAGTTATGAATTCTGTTCATTTACATGTTTTATTTAAATGAAGGCTATTTATCCAATGAATCATTGTTTTTATTCATACGGTTTGTCAACAATAGCTTCTGCCCTCTTAGGGTCTATTTGACCCTCTTATTATATCAAACCTCTCAGACTAGAAAGTATGATTAGAAATCAAGGCCAACTATTTTCAAACTGTGATTAGAAAGTATGATTAGAAACCAAGGCCAACTATTTTCAAACTGTGATTAGAAAGTATGATTAGAAACCAAGGCCAACTATTTTCAAACTGTGATTAGAAACTATGACAAACTAAGATAATAAACTATGAACAACTATGAAGACAGGGCCTTGTGTGTGATGATCTATTATTTAAGTGTGTAAAATACTCTCTCAATGTACACCCTTTCACTCAATGTATACCAAAGTAACAAATATTTAACAACTTTTCAACATTGGGTATTGCTACATTTCTGAAAGACAATGACATACAATTTCAGGCAATTATTAATTTAATGTGTTACATAGTGTGCATGAGGATGACTTTAGGTAATATATTCTCTCTCTCTCTCTCTCTCTCTCTCTCTCTCTCTCTCTCAGGCTATGAAAAATACAAAAGACAGGACATTAAGTGTTGAACTCTACAGCCACCCTGTGTCACGGCTGATTTCCTCCTCTTCATCTGAAGAAACTACCTAGAAAGGTAAACAGCCCCATAAACATACAAAAACCCCTAGACAAGTGGGGCTGATCAGATTGGGTGTTGGCATGGTGGGTGTTGGCCTGGTGGGTGCTGATCAGATTGGGTGTTGGCATGGTGGGTGTTGGCCTGGTGGGGGCTGATCAGATTGGGTGTTGGCATGGTGGGTGTTGGCCTGGTGGGTGCTGATCAGATTGGGTGTTGGCCTGGTGGGTGTTTGCCTGGTGGGTGCTGATCAGATTGGGTGTTGGCCTGGTGGGTGTTGGCCTGGTGGGTGCTGATCAGATTGGGTGTTGGCCTGGTGGGTGTTGGCCTGGTGGGTGCTGATCAGATTGGGTGTTGGCATGGTGGGTGTTGGCCTGGTGGGTGCTGATCAGATTGGGTGTTGGCCTGGTGGGTGCTGATCAGATTGGGTGTTGGCCTGGTGGGTGCTGATCAGATTAGGTGTGGGTGTTGGCTTGATGGGTGTTAGCCTGGTGGGTGCTGATCAGATTGGGTGTTGGCCTCGTGGGTGCTGATCAGATTGGCTGTGGGTGTTGGCTAGGTGGGTGCTGAACAGATTGGGTGTTGGCATGGTGGGTGTTGGCCTGGTGGGTGCTGATCAGATTGGGTGTTGGCATGGTGGGTGTTGGCCTGGTGGGTGCTGATCAGATTGGGTGTTGGCCTGGTGGGTGTTTGCCTGGTGGGTGCTGATCAGATTGGGTGTTGGCCTGGTGGGTGTTGGCCTGGTGGGTGCTGATCAGATTGGGTGTTGGCCTGGTGGGTGTTGGCCTGGTGGGTGCTGATCAGATTGGGTGTTGGCATGGTGGGTGTTGGCCTGGTGGGTGCTGATCAGATTGGGTGTTGGCCTGGTGGGTGCTGATCAGATTGGGTGTTGGCCTGGTGGGTGCTGATCAGATTAGGTGTGGGTGTTGGCTTGATGGGTGTTAGCCTGGTGGGTGCTGATCAGATTGGGTGTTGGCCTCGTGGGTGCTGATCAGATTGGCTGTGGGTGTTGGCTAGGTGGGTGCTGAACAGATTGGGTGTTGGCATGGTGGGTGTTGGCCTGGTGGGTGCTGATCAGATTGGGTGTTGGCATGGTGGGTGTTGGCCTGGTGGGTGCTGATCAGATTGGGTGTTGGCCTGGTGGATGCTGATCAGATTAGGTGTGGGTGTTGGCTTGGTGGGTGTTGGCCTGGTGGGTGCTGATCAGATTGGGTGTTGGCATGGTGGGTGTTGGCCTGGTGGGTGCTGATCAGATTGCGTATTGGCCTGGTGGGTGTTGGCCTGGTGGGTGCTGATCAGATTGGGTGTTGGCCTGGTGGGTGCTGATCAGATTGCGTGTTGGCCTGGTGGGTGCTGATCAGATTGGGTGTTGGCATGGTGGGTGTTGGCCTGGTGGGTGCTGTTCAGATTGGGTGTTGGCCTGGTGGGTGTTGGCCTGGTGGGTGCTGATCAGATTGGGTGTTGGCCTGGTGGGTGCTGATCAGATTGGGTGTTGGCCTGGTGGGTGCTGATCAGATTGGGTGTTGGCCTGGTGGGTGCTGATCAGATTAGGTGTGGGTGTTGGCTTGATGGGTGTTAGCCTGGTGGGTGCTGATCAGATTGGGTGTTGGCCTCGTGGGTGCTGATCAGATTGGCTGTGGGTGTTGGCTAGGTGGGTGCTGAACAGATTGGGTATGGGTGTTGGCCTGGTGTTGGCCTAGTCTACTCTATTATTCTCTACTCTAGTCTATTATATTCTGTTCTATCCTACTCTGTTATAATCTACTATATTCTACTGTAGTCTACTCTATTATATTCTACTCTAGTCTATTCTACTATATTATAGTCTATTCTACTCTATTAGTCTACTCTACGCTAGTCTACTCTATTATAGTCTACTCTACTCGAATCTACTCTATTATAGTATATTCTACTCTATAGTCTATTCTACTATATTACAGTCGATTCTACTTTATTATAGTCTACTCTACTCGAATCTACTCTATTATAGTCTATTCTACTCTATAGTCTATTCTACTATATTACAGTCTATTCTACTATATTATTCTATTCTACTATATTATAGTCTACTCTACTCAAATCTACTCTATTATAGTCTATTCTCTAATATTACAGTCTATTCTACTTTATTATAGTCTACTCTACTCTATTATAGTCTACTCTAATCTACTCTATTATAGTCTACTGTACTATATTATAGTTTACTCTATTCTATTACAGTCTATTCTACTCTTTTATAGTCTACTCTTCTCTAGTCTACTCTATTATAGTCTATTGTACTATATTCTACTCTAGTCTATTATAGTATATTCTACTCTAGTCTACTCAATTATAGTATATTCTAGTCTACTCTTATTCTCTACTAGTCTATTATATTCTGTTCTACTCTACTCTGTTATAATCTACTCTATTCTACTCTAGTCTACTCTACTCTAGTCTATTCTAATATATTATAGTCTATTCTACTATATTATAGTCTACTCTACTCAAATCTACTCTATTATAGTCTATTCTACTCTATAGTCTACTCTAATCTATTCTACTCTATAGTCTACTCTAATATATTCTATTATAGTATACTCTATTATAGGCTACTCTATTCTACTCTATTATAGTGTATTCTAGTCTACTCTATTATATTATAGTCTATTCTACTCTATAGTCTATTCTACTCTATTGTCTACTCTACTCTAGTCAACTCTATTATAGGCTACTCTACTATATTATATTCTACTCTACTCTACTCTATTATAGTCTTCTCTACTATATTAGTCTAATCTACTCTACTCTATTCTACTCTATAGTCTATACTACTCTAGTCTACTCTATTATATTATAGTATATTCTACTCTAATCTACTCTATTATATTGTAGTCTATTCTACTATATAGTCTATTCTACTCTAGTCTACTCTATTATATTATAGTCTATTCTACTCTACAGTCTATTTTACTCTATAGTGTATTCTACTCTAGTCTACTCTACTATATTATAGTCTATTCTACTCTAGTCTACTCTACTATATTATAGTCTATTCTACTCTACAGTCTATTTTACTCTATAGTCTATTCTATTCTATAGTCTATCTATTCTACTCTGTAGTCTACTCTACTCTATAGTCTATTCTACTCTATAGTCTACTCTACTCTACTCTATAGTCTACTCTATTATATTATAGTCTATTCTACTCAATAGTCTACTCTACTCTAGTCTACTCTATTATAGGCTACTCTACTATATTATAGTCTATTCTACTCTATTATAGTCTACTCTACTATATTATAGTCTATTCTACTCTATAGTCTACTCTACTTTAGTCTACTCTACTATATTATAGTCTATTCTACTCTAGTCTACTCTTCTATATTATAATCTATTCTACTCTACAGTCTATTTTACTCTATAGTCTATTCTACTCTAGTCTACTCTACTATATTATAGTCTATTCTACTCTTGTCAACTCTACTATATTATAGTCTATTCTACTCTAGTCTACTCTACTATATTATAGTCTATTCTACTCTAGTCTACTCTACTATATTATAGTCTATTCTACTCTACAGTCTATTTTACTCTATAGTCTATTCTACTCTATAGTCTATTCTACTATTTTATAGTCTATTCTACTCTATAGTCTATTCTACTCTATAGTCTACTCTACTCTAGTCTACTCTATTATAATATACTCTACTATATTAGTCTACTCTATAGTCTAATCTACTCAAGTCTACATTATTATAGTCTATTATACTCTACTCTATTATACTCTAAAGTATATTCTACTCTAGTCTACTCTACTATATTATAGTCTATTCCACTCTAGTCTACTCTATTATATTATAGTATATTCTACTCTATTGTCTATTCTACTCTATAGTCTATTCTACGCTATAGTCTACTCTACTCTAGTCTACTCTATTATATTCTAGTTTATTCTACTCTATAGTGTACTCTACTCTAGTCTACTCTATTATATTATAGTCTATTCTACTCTATAGTCTATTCCACTCTAGTCTACTCTATTATATTATAGTCTATTCTACTCTAGTCTACTCTATTATATTATTGTCTATTCTACTCTATAGTCTATTCTACTCTAGTCTACTCTATTATATTCTAGTCTATTCTACTCTATAGTGTACTCTACTCTAGTCTACTCTATTAAAGGCTACTGTACTATATTATAGTCCACTCTACTCTACTCTACTCTATTATAGTCTACTCTACTGTATTATAGTCTATCCTACTCTATAGTCTACTCTACTCGAGTCTACTCTACTATATTATAGTCTATTCTACTCTAGTCTACTCTACTATATTATAGTCTGTTCTACTCTAGTCTACTCTACTATGTTATAGTCTATTCTACTCTAATCTACTCTATTATAGGCTACTCTAATTTACTATACTCCAGTCTACTCTACTATAGTCTATTCTACTCTACAGTCTATTTTACTCTATAGTCTATTCTACTCTATAGTCTATTCTACTCTATAGTCTGCTCTACTCTATAGTCTATTCTACTATTTTATAGTCTATTCTACTATATTATAGTCCACTGTACTCTATTATAGTCTACTCTCCTATATTATAGTCTATCCTACTCTATAGTCTACTCTACTCGAGTCTACTCTACTATATTATAGTCTATTCTACTCTAGTCTACTCTACTATATTAAAGTCTATTCTATTCTATTCTATTCTACTCTTTGAAATCATAAAAATGTTCTGGTGATTGCACTAACTAACATGCCCTCCCCTCCATGCTGTTCCTGGGCCAACCAGCCTACGGTGTGAGGGAGATCAGTGTCCACCGGTTCAGTAAGAACCGACCACCGTGAACCCAACAAGACCCTGCGGCAAGATGATCATGGACGTCAACGCACCCGTGAGTAATCACACACACACACACACACTCACACACTCACGCTCACACACACACACACACACACACACACACACACACACACACACTCACACACTCACACACACATACACACACTCACCCACACTCACACACTCACACACACTCACACACACTCACACACTCACACACACACACTCACGCTCACACACACACACACTCTCACACTCTCACACACACATACACACACTCACCCACACTCACACACTCACACACACTCACACACACTCACACACTCACACACACACACTCACGCTCACACACACACACTCTCACACACACTCACACACACACACTCACGCTCACACTCACACACCCACACTCTCACACACACACACACACTCACACACACACACACACACACACACTCAACAACACACACTCACGCTCACACTCACACACACACACACTCACGCTCACACTCTCACACACACACACACTCACACACACACACACAAACTCACACACACTCTCACACACACTCACTCACTCACTCACTCACACACAAACACACACACTACTGGTGCACTGTAACCCCCAGGACTGTCTTGATCTTGAGTTCTCTGGATCTCTGTACACATTTGTTTTAGAGGGGTCCCAGCTTCACATGTTAGACCTCTCAAAGTTATTTCGGGCCTAATCTAAAACATCTGTAGATGTTGATGTCACAAGACGCTCATTGACTCTCCCAACAGCTCCTCGAGTCCTAGAGGGGAAACAATAGACATATATATATATATATATGTATGTACAGTGGGGCAAAAAAGTATTTAGTCAGCCACCAGTTGTGCAAGTTCTCCCACTTAAAAATATTAGAGAGGCCTGTAATGTTCATCATAGGTACACTTCAACTATGACAGACAAAATGAGAAGAAAAATCCAGAAAATCACATTGTAGGATTTTTTATGAATTTCTTTGCAAATTATGGTGGAAAATAAGTATTTGGTCACCTAAAAACAAGCAAGATTTCTGGCTCTCACAGACTTGTAACTTCTTCTTTAAGAGGCTCCTCTGTCCTCCACTCGTTACCTGTATTAATGGCACCTGTTTGAACTTGTTATCAGTATAAAAGACACCTGTCCACAAACAGTCACACTCCAAACTCCCCTATGGCCAAGACCAAAGAGCTGTCAAAGGACACCAAAACCAAAATTGTAGATCTGCACCAGGCTGGGAAGACTGAATCTGCAATAGGTAAGCAGCTTGGTTTGAAGAAATCAACTGTGGGAGCAATTATTAGGAAATGGAAGACATACAAGACCACTGATAATCTCCCTCGATCTGGGGCTCCACGCAAGATCTCACCCCATGGGGTCAAAATGATCACAAGAACGGCGAGCAAAAATCCCAGAACCACACCCCCGTGACCTAGTGAATGACCTGCAGAGAGCTGGGACCAGAGAGCTGGGACCAAAGTAACAAAGCCTACCATCAGTAACACACTACGCCGCCAGGGACTCAAATCCTGCAGTGCCAGACGTGTCCCCCTGCTTAAGCCAGTACATGTCTAGGCCCGTCTGAAGATTGCTAGAGAGCATTTGGATGATCCAGAAGAAGATTGGGAGAATGTCATATGGTCAGATGAAACCAAAATATAACTTTTTGAAAAAACTCAACTCATCGTGTTTGGAGGACAAAGAATGCTGAGTTGCATCCAAAGAACACCATACCTACTGTGAAGCATGGGGGTGGAAATATCATGCTTTGGGGCTGCTTTTCTGCAAAGGGACCAGGACGACTGATCCGTGTAAAGGAAAGAATGAATGGGGCCATGTATTGTGAGATTTTGAGTGAAAACCTTCCATCAGCAAGGGCATTGAAGATGAAATGTGGCTGGGTCTTTCAGCATGACAATGATCCCAAACACACTGCCCGGGCAACGAAGGAGTGGCTTCGTAAGAAGCATTTCAAGGTCCTGGAGTGGCCTAGCCAGTCTCCAGATCTCAACCCCATAGAAAATCTTTGGAGGGAGTTAAAAGTCCGTGTTGCCCAGCAACAACCCCAAAACATCACTGCTCTAGATGAGATCTGCATGGAGGAATGGGCCCCCCCCCCAAATATTTTTTTTTCTCATTTTTATCTGTCATAGTTGAAGTGTACCTATGATGAAAATTACAGGCCTCTCTCATTTTGTCTGCGCAGTCAGTGTAAGTGAATACATGTGTTTTAATGTCTCGTGGTCTCATTTATAATAATAATATAATATGTAGATTATGATAGGAATTTGATCTTATTAATGAGCCGTCGCTTAAAAACAAACCTTTTATTCCCTCACAGTCTATGGTCTGTCTTTGCTACGTGATCTTTCCTGTTTTGTGTGTGTGTGTGTGTGTGTGTGGTGGACTCTAAAAAGCGGTCCAACTCCATGGATTCGCCGACGCCCCCGGAATGCCAATGTGACATCATCGCCCCCATGGAGCGCCATGGAAACACACCCTGACCGCCTTCGTGACTCCATGTCACGCTTCACCCCCCCCCCCCCCCCCCCGCCAGTCAGCCAATCGGTGGTCTTGTCAGTAGCTTCTGTTGTACCGGAGGCGAATCACGCGTTAGCTTCATGTGTCTGTGGTTGATAATGGCGTCTTTGTTGAAGCCCTTCAAGGAATGAAGGAGAAAAAAAATAGAGATAAGGGAAAGTGAAATGTATTTTGTGGAAAAAGAGGAAGGTGGTTTAAATGACAATGAATCTCAAAATCTGACTTCTTCAATATGCCTCATGGCTTGGAAACAGATTGGAAACAGATTGGAAACAGATTGGAAACAGATTGGAAACAGATTGGAAACCGATTGGAAGCAGATTGGAAACAGATTGGAAACCGATTGGAAACCGATCGGAAACAGATTGGAAACCGATCAGAAACAGATTGCAAACAGATCGGAAACAGATCGGAAACAGATCGGAAACCGATTGGAAACAGATTGGAAGCAGATCGGAAACAGATCGGAAACAGATTGGAAACAGATTGGAAACAGATTCATCACTTTGATAGGATGATTATAATTTATATTTGTAGTTGATTTAACAGTTACAGCCTATATATCTGAAACAAACAAAGGGAGAATAGTTGTTGCTTTCTGCATTTCTACCTACCTACAGTAGGCCTGTAACTTGCTGCGTTTCTACCTACCTACAGTAGGCCTGTAACTTGCTGCGTTTCTACCTACCCTACAGTAGGACTATAAGTTTTTATACAAGCAGGGTTTAAAGACAGAATCAAGTTTCACTCATTTCCTCTCACAGTAAAGAATGGGGTCATGACCTTTGACAACAACATTGGATTAGGAATTCTAAAGACTGTTCATCACGATTCAATAATTACATACGCTGCCTGGGGCGGCAGGGTAGCCTAGTGGTTAGAGCATTGGACTAGTAACCGAAAGTTCAAATCCCCGAGCTGACAAGGTACAAAATCTGTCGTTCTGACCCCTGAACAAGGCAGTTAATTCACTGTTCCTAGGCTGTCATTGAAAATAAGAATTTTACTTGCCTAGTTAAATAAAGGTAAAAAATAAAAAATTACAAGGAAGAGGAATGAGCCAATTGCAAGCTGGGGATTATTAGGTGGCCATGATGTTATGAGGAATTTAGCCAGGACACCAGGGTTAACACCCCTACTCTTATTATACACCCCCCCCCCCCCCCCCCCCCCCACCCACCCACCCACCCAAATACCCAAACCCTTTATCACAACAACCTGAGGCTATACAGAAGTGGGAAAAGTGCCTAATTATCATACTGTCATTAAAAGTAAAGATACCTTATTAGAAAATGTCTGAAGTAAAAGTCAGCCAGTAAAATACTACTTGACTAAAAGTCAGCCAGTAAAATACTACTTGAGTAAAAGTCTAAAAGTATTTGGGTTTTAAATATACTTAAGTATGAAAAGTAAAAAATAATTTCAAATTCCTTATATTAAGTAACCCAGACGGCACCATTTAATTATTTTTATTTTTATTTACGGATAACCAGGGTCACACTCCAACACTCAAGACATAAATTACAAACAAAGCATTTGTGTTGAGTGAATCTGCCAGATCAGAGGCAGTAGGGATGACCAGGGATGTTCTCTGTTTAGTGAGTCCTCCAGATCAGAGGCAGTAGGGATGACCAGGGATGTTCTCTGTTTAGTGAGTCCTCCAGATCAGAGACAGTAGGGATGACCAGGGATGTTCTCTGTTTAGTGAGTCCTCCAGATCAGAGGCAGTAGGGATGACCAGGGATGTTCTCTGTTTAGTGAGTCCTCCAGATCAGAGACAGTAGGGATGACCAGGGATGTTCTCTGTTTAGTGAGTCCTCCAGATCAGAGGCAGTAGGGATGACCAGGGATGTTCTCTGTTTAGTGAGTCCTCCAGATCAGAGGCAGTAGGGATGACCAGGGATGTTCTCTGTTTAGTGAGTCCTCCAGATCAGAGGCAGTAGGGATGACCAGGGATGTTCTCTGTTTAGTGAGTCCTCCAGATCAGAGGCAGTAGGGATGACCAGGGATGTTCTCTGTTTAGTGAGTCCTCCAGATCAGAGGCAGTAGGGATGACCAGGGATGTTCTCTGTTTAGTGAGTCCTCCAGATCAGAGGCAGTAGGGATGACCAGGGATGTTCTCTGTTTAGTGAGTCCTCCAGATCAGAGGCAGTAGGGATGACCAGGGATGTTCTCTGTTTAGTGAGTCCTCCAGATCAGAGGCAGTAGAGATGACCAGGGATGTTCTCTGTTTAGTGAGTCCTCCAGATCAGAGGCAGGATGACCAGGGATGTTCTCTGTTTAGTGAGTTCACCAGATCAGAGGCAGTAGGGATGACCAGGGATGTTCTCTGTTTAGTGAGTCCTCCAGATCAGAGGCAGTAGGGATGACCAGGGATGTTCTCTGTTTAGTGAGTCCTCCAGATCAGAGGCAGTAGGGATGACCAGGGATGTTCTCTGTTTAGTGAGTCCTCCAGATCAGAGGCAGTAGGGATGACCAGGGATGTTCTCTGTTTAGTGAGTCCTCCAGATCAGAGGCAGTAGGGATGACCAGGGATGTTCTCTGTTTAGTGAGTCCTCCAGATAAGAGGCAGTAGGGATGACCAGGGATGTTCTCTGTTTAGTGAGTCCTCCAGATCAGAGGCAGTAGGGATGACCAGGGATGTTCTCTGTTTAGTGAGTCCTCCAGATAAGAGGCAGTAGGGATGACCAGGGATATTCTCTGTTTAGTGAGTCCTCCAGATCAGAGGCAGTAGGGATGACCAGGGATGTTCTCTGTTTAGTGAGTCCTCCAGATCAGAGGCAGTAGGGATGACCAGGGATGTTCTCTGTTTAGTGAGTCCTCCAGATCAGAGGCAGTAGGGATGACCAGGGATGTTCTCTGTTTAGTGAGTCCTCCAGATAAGAGGCAGTAGGGATGACCAGGGATGTTCTCTGTTTAGTGAGTCCTCCAGATCAGAGGCAGTAGGGATGACCAGGGATGTTCTCTGTTTAGTGAGTCCTCCAGATCAGAGGCAGTAAGGATGACCAGGGATGTTCTCTTGATAAGTGTTTGAATTGGACCATTCCTGTCCTGCTAAACATTCAAAATGTAACGACTACTTTTGGGTGAAAAGTGAATATAGTAAAAGTTGTCAAAATTAGTAAAGTACAGATACCCCCCCCCCCCCCCCCCAAAAAGAACTTTAAAGTATGTTTTACTTAAGTACTACACACCAGTAAGGGTATAATATGTGATCAAGTGGATAGAGAACCAACAAACCCTGTTAACCTGTCAGAGCTACATTCTAAGTGTCTGGGAGCTTCAGGTCTCCGGGGCGGCAGGGTAGCCTAGTGGTTAGAGTGTTCGGACTAGTAACCGAAAGGTTGCAAGTTCAAATCCCTGAGCTGACAAATCTGTCGTTCTGCTCCTGAATGTAAAATTTAAAAAAACTATGCCAGATCACTCAAGACTGGAAAGGATGTGAGTCCATATAACATTCTATTAGTTTTAGGAAGAAGGAGTTTCTCGTTCCTGTGTGAAAACTGAACTAATCTGTAAGTCAGTCTGTAACGCGCCACCTTATTTCTCTGAGACGTGACGTTGTTGTCGAATAGAAGAAAATTTGAATTAAAATTTTAAAGAAAATTAGAATTAAAAAGAATGGAATATCACACACGTCCATGAAAAACGGTTTATAAATTATAAGAACAAAATGTAAAAAATAGGTTGAAATGTAAAGCAATCTGTATAGATGTTAATGCCATCTGAGTTGGACTCATTTTATGTTTTAGTGTGTTTTTTATGTTTGTATTATATTGTAATCAAATCTGTGGAACAGTGTTTTTATAGCCCGAGAGACAAAGAGAAGGGCTATTCTGTGAGTTATAATTTGTGCTTGGTTCTGTGGCTGTTACTTGAAATGGACTTTGATTTGTGGATATGTGAGAATATTCTAGTTAATGTCAAACGGTGAACGGGACACTAAAACCTGTTGGATTTAATATCTGTTACTCCTTTCACCTGAAATGCTTTGTAAACACACCCTGCAATACAACGACATTGTTCAGTAAAATGTCTGTGTGATAATTATGAGGGTATATAATCAGTATAGAATACAGTATATAATCAGTATAGAATACAGTATATAAACAGTATAGAATACAGTATATAATCAGTATATAATCAGTATAGAATACAGTATATAATCAGTATAGAATACAGTATATAAACAGTATAGAATACAGTATATAATCAGTATAGAATACAGTATATAATCAGTATAGAATACAGTATATAATCAGTATAGAATACAGTATATAATCAGTATAGAATACAGTATATAATCAGCATAGAATACAGTATATAATCAGTATAGAATACAGTATATAATCAGTATAGAATACAGTATATAATCAGCATAGAATACAGTATATAATCAGTATATAATCAGTATAGAATACAGTATATAATCAGTATAGAATACAGTATATAATCAGTATATAATCAGTATAGAATACAGTATATAATCAGTATAGAATGCAGTATATAATCAGTATATAATCAGTATATAATCAGTATATAATCAGTATAGAATACAGTATATAATCAGTATATAATGCAGTATATAATCAGTATATAATCAGTATATAATCAGTATATAATCAGTATAGAATACAGTATATAATCAGTATATAATCAGTATAGAATACAGTATATAATCAGCATAGAATACAGTATATAATCAGTATATAATCAGTATAGAATACAGTATATAATCAGTATAGAATACAGTATATAATCAGTATAGAATGCAGTATATAATCAGTATATAATCAGTATATAATCAGTATATAATCAGTATAGAATACAGT
This sequence comes from Oncorhynchus mykiss, assembly GCF_013265735.2. Lineage (NCBI taxonomy): Eukaryota > Metazoa > Chordata > Actinopteri > Salmoniformes > Salmonidae > Oncorhynchus > Oncorhynchus mykiss. The sequence continues at coordinate 5,550,379 of NC_050572.1, read as the reverse complement.
ATATAATCAGTATATAATCAGTATAGAATACAGTATATAATCAGTATATAATACAGTATATAATCAGTATATAATCAGTATAGAATACAGTATATAATCAGTATAGAATGCAGTATATAATCAGTATATAATCAGTATATAATCAGTATATAATCAGTATAGAATACAGTATATAATCAGTATATAATCAGTATAGAATGCAGTATATAATCAGTATATAATCAGTATATAATCAGTATATAATCAGTATATAATCAGTATATAATCAGTATAGAATACAGTATATAATCAGTATATAATCAGTATAGAATGCAGTATATAATCAGTATATAATCAGTATAGAATACAGTATATAATCAGTATAGAATACAGTATATAATCAGTATATAATCAGTATAGAATACAGTATATAATCAGTATATAATCAGTATAGAATACAGTATATAATCAGTATAGAATACAGTATATAATCAGTATAGAATACAGTATATAATCAGCATAGAATACAGTATATAATCAGTATATAATCAGTATAGAATACAGTATATAATCAGTATAGAATACAGTATATAATCAGTATATAATCAGTATAGAATACAGTATATAATCAGTATAGAATGCAGTATAGAATACAGTATATAATCAGTATATAATCAGTATATAATCAGTATAGAATACAGTATATAATCAGTATATAATCAGTATAGAATACAGTATATAATCAGTATATAATCAGTATAGAATACAGTATATAATCAGTATAGAATACAGTATATAATCAGTATAGAATACAGTATATAATCAGTATAGAATACAGTATATAATCAGTATAGAATACAGTATATAATCAGTATATAATCAGTATAGAATACAGTATATAATCAGTATAGAATGCAGTATATAATCAGTATATAATAAGTATATAATCAAATGGCAACCTGGACTATTTGCATTGACCCCCTTTTTTTTGCACCGACTCTACACACACACACCTACACACACACCTACACACACACACCTATACACACACCTACACACACCTATACACACACACCTACACACACCTACACACACACCTACACACACACACCTACACACACACCTATACACACACCTACACACACCTATACACACACACCTACACACACACCTACACACACACACCTACATACACACCTATACACACACCTACACACACCTATACACACACACCTACACACACCTACACACACACACACACACACACACACACCTACACACACCTATCCACACACACCTACCTACAAACACCTACACACACAAACACACACCTACACACACACACACACCTACGCACACACATCTACACACACACACACACACACACCTGCACACACACATCTACAAACACCCACACATCTACACACACACACACATCTACACACACACACAACTACACACACACACCTACATACACACACATACACACACACCTACCTACACACACCTAAACACACCTATATACACACACACACCTACACACACAAACACACACACACACACACACCTACCTACACACACACACCTACACACACACACACCTACACACACAAACACACACACACACACCTACCTACACACACACACACAAAACGCACACAAAAAAACATGCTGCTACTCTGTTTATTATCTATACTGATTATGTATTTATTTTTATTTCACCTTTATTTAACCAGGTAGGCTAGTTGAGAACACCTTTATTTAACCAGGTAGGCTAGTTAAGAACACCTTTATTTAACCAGGTAGGCTAGTAGAGAACACCTTTATTTAACCAGGTAGGCTAGTTGAGAACACCTTTATTTAACCAGGTAGGCTAGTTGAGAACACCTTTATTTAACCAGGTAGGCTAGTTGAGAACACCTTTATTTAACCAGGTAGGCTAGTTGAGAACAAGTTCTCATTTACAACTGCGACCTGGCCAAGATAAAGCAAAGCAGTGCGACACAAACAACAACACAGAGTTACACATGGAGTAAAACAAACATACAGTCAATAATACAGTAGAAAAATGAGTCTATATACAATGTGTGTAAATGTGGTAAGATTAGGGAGTTAAGGCAATAAATAGGCCATGGTGGCGAAGTAATTACAATATAGCAATTAAACACTGGAATGGTAGATCTGCAGAAGATGACTGTGCAAGTAGAGATACTGAGGTGCAAAGGAGCAAACAAAACAACAACAAAAAACAGTATGGGGATGAGGTAGTTGTTTGGGCTAAATTATAGGTGGGTTATGTACAGGTGCAGTGATCTGTGAGCTGCTCATACAGCTGGTGCAACCTCTTGATACTAGCCATCCCGGATCCGGGATCGTGAATACAGCCTCAAGCTCATTACCATAACGCAACGTTAACTATTAATGAAAATCGCAAATGAAATAAAATAAATATGCTAGCTCTCCAGGTAAGCCTTTTGTTAACAACACTGTCATCTCAGATTTTCAAAATATGCTTTTCAACCATAGCTACACAAACATTTGTGTAACAGTATTGATAGCTAGCGTAGCATTTAGCGTAGCATTCAGCGGGCAACATTTTCACAAAAACAAGAAAAGCATTCAAATAAAATAATTTACCTTTGAAGAACTTCAGATGTTTTCAATGAGGAGACTCAGTTAGATAGCAAATGTTCAGTTTTTCCAAAAAGATTCTTTGTGTAGGAGAAATCGCTCCGTTTTGTTCAAAACCGAAAAAAAATCAAATAAAAAAATATATTAAAAAATTCAGTCATCAAAACGCCAAACTTTTTTCCAAATTAACTCCATAATATCGACTGAAACATGGCAAACGTTGTTTAGAATCAATTCTCAAGCTGTTTTTCACATATCTCTTCGATGATATGTCATTCGTGGAAGTCTGGTTTCACGTCTGAATCACATGGAAGAATGCTTGCAGCTGGAGATTGCGCACCAATTTCGACGCAGGACACCAGGCGGACATCTGGTAAATGTAGTCTCTTATGGTCAATCTTCCAATGATATGCCTACAAATACGTCACAATGCTGCAAACACCTTGGGGAAACAACAGAAAGTGTAGGCTCATTCCTTGTGCATTCACAGCCATGTTAGGAGACAATGGAAAACAGCGCCTCAAAAATGTTGCTCACTTCCTGTTTGAAGTTTCATCTTGGTTTCGCCTGTAGCATCAGTTCTGGGGCACTCACAGACAATATCTTTGCAGATTTGGAAACGTCAGAGTGTTTTCTTTCCAAAGCTGCCAATTCTATGCATAGTCGAGCATCTTTTCGTGACAAAATATTGCGCTTAAAACGGGGACGTTTTTTTATCCAATAATGAAATAGCGCCCCCATAGTTTCAAGCTAGTGAGAGAGATATGAGTCTCCAGCTTCAGTGATTTTTGCAATTCGATCCAGTCATTGGCAGCAGAGAACTGGAAGGAAAGGCGGCCAAAGGATGAGTTGGCTTTGGGGGTGACCAGAGAGATATACCTGCTGAATCGCGTGCTACAGGTGGGTGCTGCTATGGTGACCAGTGAGCTGAGATAAGGCGGGGCTTTACCTAGCAAAGACTTATAGATGACCTGGAGCCAGTGGGTTTGGCGACGAATATGAAGCGAGGGCCAGCCAACGAGAGCATACAGGTCGCAGTGGTGGGCAGTATATGGGGCTTTGGTGACAAAACGGATGTCACTGTGATAGACTGCATCCAATATGCTGAGTAGAGTGTTGGAGGCTATTTTGTAAATGACATCGCTGAAGTCAAGAATTGGTAGGATAGTCAGTTTTACAAGGGTATGTTTGGCAGCATGAGTGAAGGAGGCTTTGTTAGAGCCTGCCAGAGGTCTGGACAATAGGCCCTCCAATTTGACACACTGAACTCTGTCTGAGAAGTAGTTGGTGAACCAGGCGAGGCAGTCATTTGAGAAACCAAGGCTGTTGAGTCTGCCGATAAGAATGTTGTGATTGACAGAGTCGAAAGCCTTGGCCAGGTCGATGAATACAGCTGCACAGTATTGTCTCTTATTGATGGAGGTTATGATATTGTTTAGGACCTTGAGCGTGGCTGAGGTGCACCCATGACCAGCTCAGAAACCAGATTGCATAGTGGAGAAGGTACGGTGAGATTCGAAATGGTCGGTGATCTGTTTGTTAACTTGGCTTTCGAAGAACTTAGAAAGGCATGGTAGGATAAATATTGGTCTGTAGCAGTTTGGGTCTAGAGTGTCTCCCCCTTTGAAGAGGGGGTTGACCACGGCAGCTTTCCAATCTTTGGGGTTCTCAGACGATACGAAAGAGAGGTTGAACAGGCTAGTAACAGGGTTTGCAACAATTTTGGCTGATAAATTTAGAGAGGGTCCAGATTGTCTAGCCCGGCTGATTTGTAGGTATCTAGATTTTGCAGCTCTTTCAGAACATCAGCTATCTGGATTTGGGTGAAGGAGAAATGGGGATGTTTGGGCAAGTTGCTGTAGTGGGGTGCCGGGCAGTTGACTGGGGTAGGGGTAGCCAGGTGGAAAGCATGGCCAGCCGTAGAAAAATGCTTATTGAAATTCTCAATTATCGTTGATTTATATTTGGTGACAGTGTTTCCTAGCCTCAGTGCAGTGGGCAGCTGGGAGGAGGTGCTCTTATTCTCCATGGACTTTTCAGTGGCCCAGAAGGAGGTGCTCTTATTCTCCATGGACTTTACAGTGTCCCAGAAGGAGGTGTTATTATTCTCCATGGACTTTAGTGTCCCAGAAGGAGGTGCTCTTATTCTCCATGGACTTTACAGTGTCCCAGAAGGAGGTGCTCTTATTCTCCATGGACTTTAGTGTCCCAGAAGGAGGTGCTCTTATTCTCCATGGACTTTACAGTGTCCCAGAAGGAGGTGCTCTTATTCTCCATGGACTTTAGTGTCCCAGAAGGAGGTGCTCTTATTCTCCATGGACTTTACAGTGTCCCAGAAGGAGGTTCTCTTATTCTCCATGGACTTTACAGTGTCCCAGAAGGAGGTGCTCTTATTCTCCATGGACTTTACAGTGTCCCAGAAGGAGGTGCTCTTATTCTCCATGGACTTTACAGTGTCCCAGAACCTTTTGGACTTTCTGTTACAGGATTTAGATTTCTGCTTGAAAAAGCCTTTTGCTTTCCTAACTGCCTGTGTATATTGGTTCCTAACTTCTGTTTGAAAAAGCTAGCCTTTGCTTTCCTAACTGCCTGTGTATATTGGTTCCTAACTTCCCTGAAAAGTTGCATATTACGGGGGGCTATTCGATGCTAATGTGTACCATTTCCTTTTTTTCCTATTATGCTGATTCTTCACTTTTTAACTCTGCATTGTTTGGAAAGAGATCGTACTGTAACTAAGCATTTCACGGTAACGTCTACCTACACCTGTTGTACTCGGCGCATGTGACAAAACATAATTTGATATGACTTCCTTTGTGCTGTAGCCTACATGACAATGCGTAATTCATTTGTTGATAGAAGACCAGTAGAACCGGACTGTCATGACTCGCACATTGAAGGTAACGGATAGGCTTTGTTAAACTGATAGATACACAGTGATATTCGATGTATCATTGTTGTATTGCTTTTTTCATTCCAAGGACGAGATCAGCATTTAATTTATTATTTTTTTCAAGAAGAGGTTGAGTTAGGGTTGTTGCAGGTTAAACAGAGGGGATAGATACATATCTAAAGCAAATTTGGCTGCGAATCTATTTTTCTTCAGATGGCGCCGTGGATAAAAGAAAAAATAGATTCGAATCCTGAGTGACTTCCGGTGTTGATTCTGCGCACGCTACAAAAGATAGGCGTGTTCATATTGAACCAATCCAGTCGATACTAACAAATCGTTATATAACTGCAGAACAACGGTCATTCACCAGCCGTGTTCTTTCGCCACTCATACAAAACGATTTCTACTTTTGCGGTCGAGTCTCCAATCATGGCCAAGGACATGACACTTCTCTGGGGCTCCGGCTCTCCTCCGTGCTGGCGTGTCATGATCGCTCTGGAGGAAAAGCAACTGCAGGGATACAATCAGAAACTTCTGTCCTTCGAGAAAGCAGAGCACAAGTCTAAAGAAGTCCTGGACATCAATCCCAGAGGACAGGTAGTGTTTGGCTTTTATTATTAGACATTTTTAAAAGAGTAACCTACAACAGCACACACGTATACTATCGTTTTGCCACTTGGCAAGTCCCTACACAGAAACCATACATTGATTTGTTGTAGTTTGCTGTGCTGCAGTTTCCCATTTCCTCTGCAGTCGCTATAATGTGGTAAAGTGTTGTTTTGTATGCGTATTCTAGTCCGTTGTGTAGACGTTTGGACCACACACACACACCTATTGCATAACGTCTATGCAGAAGTGCATTGTCATGCTCACCTCAGCGTTTCTTCTCCCTCCCAGCTCCCTGCTTTCAAACACGGAGACAACATACTCAACGAGTCATATGCAGCATGCATGTACCTGGAGGTAAGATCTGGGTCGTTAACTAGTTTCACTAATAGAGAAACGCCCTGGGCCAGAGCTAGGTCTAACTAGCCTGATTTAAGATGGGTATAATTCTCTCCATTGTTTCAACAAAGCTGAGCAATATTTTAATTACAGTCCAACTTGTTTTAATTATATTTATTGACGTCATTGTGCTGTAAACTGCTTGTGCTTGGATAAATTATTTCCCGTTTTTTTAAACATGCCGTAATGCCCCTTTTTTCATATCATCGAGGAGAAATAATCTTTGAAATAAGCAAGATACTTAATGTAGAGATTTTGCACAGATCCATAAACTGTTAACGAACAACTGTTAACGAACTCTACTTCATCCCCAATGACCTCTTACACCCCGGTGTCCAGAGCGCTAGATAGCGTGTTGTCTTTCTGTAACAAGGAGACCGTGTGGGGAAACTAACCTTTATAAAGGTGTGTAGTAATTTAACCTCTCGTTTTTTAAATGATTTCTCACAGATCTGAAAGATCGTGTTAATGTTTAAGAGCTAACATCAAATCACATTGTATTTGTCACATGCACCGAACACAACCTTACGGTGAAACGCTTACTTTACAAGCCCTTAAACAACAATGCAGTTCAACAAACAGTTTCAATATTTACTAAATAAAATCAGAAAGTAACACATGAAAATTACTTTTTTTTATTTTTAATATAGCCTTAATTTAACTAGTCAAGTCGTTAAGAACAGATTCTTATTTATTACGGTCTACCTTATTCAGGGGCAGAACGCCCCCGATCAGACCCTACTATCGTCCATAGACGCTAAAGCAGTTGGCATCTGTGACTGGAGTAATTTTTTTTCCCCCCAAGATAAAACTGGTCAATAATTGATATGTTGGAATATCCATTTTTAAAGGGACACTTCAAAATATTTTAACTTCATATGAATCTGCAGCACCACTCCAACATCAGGTGAGAATGGAGCGTTTCTATGTTTTGTAGGGCGAGCTGGAGGAAGATCGCTGTGATTATTATTATTTTTTCTTTTAAATATTATATATATTTTTACATTGATCATGAGTAGGCATTGTCAACTAATTCGTCAATGATGTCATTGGAAACATATCCTCAATTTTTTTTTCTTCCTGCAACATAGAAACAAGCAATTTTTACATGTTGGTGGTGCTGATGAATTTGAAATGTCCCTTTTAAGCAGGCTACGTTAGGAACCCCCCCCCCCCCCCCCCCCAAAACCCTTTGACTACAATAATGAACACCTACTGACATTTGAGTCCCAGCATTGTACACACTTACAAGACGGTGACATCAGTAATACACCTATTTTTGACCAAAGGTCCATAGCTAGCTACTACTAGATAGAGGTATTTTGTTTTACTTAGACCTGAATAAGGACCGAGTGCCTGGATTCAGCCCTTAGCCTTCATATACTGGCCATGTACCACCAGCCTCAAGAGGTGACTTACTGATATTATAAACTGGTTGCCAATGTAATTAGAAGAGTAAATGTTTTGTCGTGGTATACAGTCTGATATACCACGGCTTTCAGCGTTCTGGGCTCGACCCACCCAGTTTATAAGTGTGTTACTGTTCCCTGTTTTGATATATATATGTATGTTTGTTTGTTTGTAGGAACTTGATGAGATCACGAAAGTGATACTTTAATTTAAAGTTTGTTCAATATATCAGCTCATCAAATGTAGTGTACTGCTCAGCTGGTATTGCCCCCACTAGGTGTCACTAATGCACTGCACAGTAAGAGTTGACTGTTATTCTGAGTTGACCCCAGTTCTCTGTGTCGCTCTCTCTCCCCTGACAGAGCCGGTTCAGGTCCCAGGGACCCCAGTTGATTCCTGAGGGTCAACTAGAGCAGGCCCTGATGTACCAGCGCATGTTTGAGGTCCTCAACTTCAGTGACAAACTCAGTAAGACACACACACACACACACACACACACACACACACACACACACACACACACAACTGTTCCTTGACAACAGGGTCATGATGCCCCCTGGGCAACAATGGTCATGTGCTGCGAGGCTGTTATTCAGATGCTCGGCACCCCAGAGGAAAGCTCTAGTTCAAAAAGCTGATGTCCTAACGAGCATTGTTGGACTGCGCCATATTCCCAACAGGCCCTGTGTTACTGACTGATGTTGGACTGAGCCATATTCCCAACAGGCCCTGTGTTACTGACTGATGTTGGACTGAGCCATATTCCCAACAGGACTGATGCCATGGCTTCTGTCTCAAATGGCACCCTATGCACTTCTTTTAATAGTGCCTTGGTCTAAAGTAGTGGACTATATAGGGCCCTGGTCTAAAGTAGTGGACTATATAGGGCCCTGGTCTAAAGTAGTGGACTATATAGGGCCCTGGTCTAAAGTAGTGGACTATATAGGGCCCTGGTCTAAAGTAGTGGACTATATAGGGCCCTGGTCTAAAGTAGTGGACTATATAGGGCCCTGGTCTAAAGTAGTGGACTATATAGGGCCCTGGTCTATAGTAGTGGACTATATAGGGCCCTGGTCTAAAGTAGTGGACTATATAGGGCCCTGGTCTAAAGTAGTGGACTATATAGGGCCCTGGTCTAAAGTAGTGGACTATATAGGGCCCTGGTCTATAGTAGTGGACTATATAGGGCCCTGGTCTAAAGTAGTGGACTATATAGGGCCCTGGTCTAAAGTAGTGGACTATATAGGGCCCTGGTCTAAAGTAGTGGACTATATAGGGCCCTGGTCTAAAGTAGTGGACTATATAGGGCCCTGGTCTAAAGTAGTGGACTATATAGGGCCCTGGTCTATAGTAGTGGACTATATAGGGCCCTGGTCTAAAGTAGTGGACTATATAGGGCCCTGGTCTAAAGTAGTGGACTATATAGGGCCCTGGTCTAAAGTAGTGGACTATATAGGGCCCTGGTCTATAGTAGTGGACTATATAGGGCCCTGGTCTAAAGTAGTGGACTATATAGGGCCCTGGTCTATAGTAGTGGACTATATAGGGAATAGGCTTCCATAGTAGTGGACTATATAGGGAATAGGGTGGCATTTGGGGACGCAACAATTCTTTAAACATTTCTTAAAGCTACACAGTCAACAACAGTTAAAATAGATAAACCTCCAACGAGTGTTACCACAGAGTCGTCAAACCCAGGTGATATTGTGTGATCTGTCCAATCGCATGCCGGCTGCGTCCCTGTGTAGTGCTTTAGTGTAGACCAGGGGCCCAGGGGGAGAGGGATTTACAGGCCTTGATTACATGCTCAGCGTGGAGGGTTGGAGGCCTAGACAACATGTTGAAGGACATGTGAAGTGGACAACGATGTCTTTCATCTGTGATTCACTTATAATATTCTCTCATACAGGCCCCCCCCCCCCCCCCCCCCCGTTCATACACACCCGTTGTTACCATGACAACTAGCGCCCCCCACATGGTTCTTGAAACTTGAGGGGCCATATGATGATGCCTATTATGACTTTGTTTTGACGTTTGTCTCTCAGGTAACGTCATCTACTACAACTACCGTGTCCCCGAGGGAGAGAGACATGACTCCGCTATCAAGAGGAACAAGGAGAACCTGGCCGCTGAAATCAAACTGTGGGAGGGATACTTTCAGAAGGTGGGTACACACACACCCTCACCAGTTGTTGGTAGACTAAAGCTTTAATGCGAAAATCTTTTTAGTTTTTTTTCCCCCCCAAATCCATTCCGGAATACTGACTGTCCAAACAGAAATCTTCACGAGACACAAATCGGATGTGCGTGTTCAGACAATTGTGCTGACACGGCTACGCTAGTTGTCATGGTAACACCGGGTGTGTATGAACGGTGGCGTAGGCTGCTTGTGTTTCCTGTCACTTAGAAGTTATGTAACAAGCTTAAGGTGACGACGATGCCTGTCGTGGACGATGCCTGTCGTGGACGATGCCTGTCGTGGACGTTTCCCCAGTTTGTTTTGAATGTTCAGAATCATGGCGTAAGAACGCTTTAATGAATCAGATGATCCGACTTTCAAAATGAGTCCTTTTGGCTGGCTACAGCGGTGGGCTGGCTACAGCGGTGGGCTGGCTACAGCGGTCGGCTGGCTACGGCGGTCGGCTGGCTACAGCGGTGGGCTGGCTACAGCGGTGGGTTGGCTACAGCGGTCGGCTGGCTAGCACTTATTTGTTTGTAAACAATTTAACAAGCTACTTAGCAACCACATGTTCTTGTCAACCGAGTAGCTAGCTAGCAACATCTGCCTGGTAACAGTATTTGCCCCCAAGTGGCTTTGATATTCCGAGTCCCATGGCCGGGAATCAGATTTGTGTTTTGACATATCTGATGTGTGTTTTGGCTGTTCAGACTGCAGGGAAAATCATTTGTAAATATGTTAAAAACAGGGTTTTGAGTCCCATCGAACTGCCAGTGTGAACGAGACTTAATAAATGTGCTTGTTTCCAGGCGGAGGTGGGTTCTTACCTGGCAGGAAAAGCCTTCTCATTGGCTGACGTTATTGTCTTCCCTGTGATTGCCTACGCCTTCCGCTTTGGGTAAGCGTTTCGCCGTGTAGTGTCAATGGGATGACGGATGGCTCAATGAATATGTTCCTCCCACAGGCAAAGATGAATGATGTATTCTCTCCCTCCAGGCTGTCTACGGCGCGTTACCCCAAACTGGGAGCGTACTACAATATGGTGAAGGACAGACCCAGTGTTAAAGCTACCTGGCCCCCACACTGGCTGGAAAACCCTCAGGGAGGGGACACTCTCAAGGAGTTCTGAGACTCACAGGAACACACAACACATTTATCTGAAGGATGTCTAATAGGCACTTCCTTCCTGTATCACTATTGTAACCGCGGGAAACACAAGCTTTAAATGTGGGTTTCCTCAGATGAGTATCAAGTCAAGTAGTTTTCTACCAAGTGAACACAATTATTATTTTTGCCTTTCTGGGTTTTTTTGTAACATGATTTTTCTGTATAATGTCTGTATTTTGTTTCTAAATACACTTTAACTGAAAGGTGAATCACAACGTGTGTTTTTACGAACATTAACTTTATAATACTGGTCTGTCCTCCATATCATGTCTGTATTTTGTGTACAGACCCACATAGCTGGTGTAGAATGAATTAAAATCATACCGAACACTGCTACTGAAATGTTTGTTGTGTATAGTCAAGGTAAATCAAATGTAGTCTACATGAGTGTACGCATTGAGATGTTGTTCAAACGAACAGGGCTTCCATGTCGCTAAGGTAACGGCTGACAAGCTGTGACGTCATGGTTGTCGCTAAGGTAACGGCTGACAAGCTGTGACGTCATGGTTGTCGCTAAGGTAACGGCTGACAAGCTGTGACGTCATGGTTGTCGCTAAGGTAACGGCTGACAAGCTGTGACGTCATGGTTGTCGCTAAGGTAACGGCTGACAAGCTGTGACGTCATGGTTGTCGCTAAGGTAACGGCTGACAAGCTGTGACGTCATGGTTGTCGCTAAGGTAACGGCTGACAAGCTGTGACGTCATGGTTGTCGCTAAGGTAACGGCTGACAAGCTGTGACGTCATGGTTGTCGCTAAGGTAACGGCTGACAAGCTGTGACGTCATGGTTGTCGCTAAGGTAACGGCTGACAAGCTGTGACGTCATGGTTGTCGCTAAGGTAACGGCTGACAAGCTGTGACGTCATGGTTGTCGCTAAGGTAACGGCTGACAAGCTGTGACGTCATGGTTGTCGCTAAGGTAACGGCTGACAAGCTGTGACGTCATGGTTGTCGCTAAGGTAACGGCTGACAAGCTGTGACGTCATGGTTGTCGCTAAGGTAACGGCTGACAAGCTGTGACGTCATGGTTGTCGCTAAGGTAACGGCTGACAAGCTGTGACGTCATGGTTGTCGCTAAGGTAACGGCTGACAAGCTGTGACGTCATGGTTGTCGCTAAGGTAACGGCTGACAAGCTGTGACGTCATGGTTGTCGCTCATTTCCAATGATCTGAGTGATAATACTCACTGTCGCTCGATCTACTCAGGCTTTTTTAATGTTTAATCGGTCGTCTTCCTCAATGTTATACATGTTTTATTTAACCAGGTAGGGCCAGCTGAGAACAAGTTCTTATTTACAACTGGCCAAGATGAAGCAAAGCAGTGTTGACAACAACACAAAGTTACACATGGAATAAACAAACATACAATAGAAAAATTATATATATATTTTTTAAACAATTTAATTTTTAAATCAAGTCAGTTAAGAACAATCTTATTTTCAATGACTACCTAGGAACAGTGGGTTACCTGGTCTAGGAACAGTGGGTTAACTGCTTTGTTCAGGGGCAGAACGACAGATTTTTTTTTTTACCTTGTCAGCTCGGGGATTCAATCTTGCAACCTTTTGGTTACAAGTCCAACGCTCTAACCACTAGGCTACCTGCCCCCCCCCCCCCCCCGCAAACAAGGTTAAGCAATAAATAGGCCATAGTGGTGAAATAATTACAATTTAGCAATTAAACACTGCAGTGATCAATGTGCAAGTAGAGATACTGGGGTGCAAAGGAGTAAAAATAAATAACAGTAATGGGGATGAGGTAGATTGGATGGGCTATTTACCGACGGGCTACGTACAGGTGCAGTGATCTGTGAGCTGCTCTGACAGCTGGTGCTTAAACTTAAAGGGAGGTGTGAGTCTCCAGATAATGAAGGGGATGATGCAATCTTTGTGAGAGGAAAGGAATCTGATTTACTTGTTCTTTTGAGGGTTTGTAAAGCAAGCATTTCATGGTAAGGTCTACACTTGTTGTATTCGGCGCATGTGACTGTTTGATTTAGGGAAAAGGGTTAGCTGAAAGGTTTAGCTAAATTGTTAAGTGGTTGCGAAATAATTTAAAAAGTAGTTGGAACAGTTTTTGTTGACTCTGGTATATTGGGCTGTAGAGAGACCTGTTCTATTGGAGTCAGCTAAAGTGGGTTGGCAAATACTAAGTAGGGTCTCTACGAACAGAATGTGTCTAGTTCTGTGTAGTTCCAGCCTGCTGCTGGCTTTACATTCCACTCTCTATAGTGCCCGATGCACTACACTGTGTATCGTACCAGGTCATTTAAAACTGTGCTGCTGAATATGTACGACAAAGTCCCCCTCGCAGAACTACACATATTGGGAATTTAGCATAAGCTAATGTCTGCTAGCATGGCTTGCTAAACTCCAGTTTTAACAGGGTTTATATCAGCGTTTTAAAGCACGCGCAGTCTCTCTCTCCAACTCCATTCAATTGCATCCAGAATAGATACTCCTCTTCTAGATTTCATAGACTACCTCTTTCAGGGTATAGAGTCAACGCAGTATTAGCCTTATATTTAGCTAATTAATGATGGGTTATGCATAATAAGCATCTAACTTATAGCCTCTGTCTCTCTGGCCTCTCCTTAACCAACACTTCTTTGGTCTTGGGGTCCCATGCGGGAAAAGCTAGAATAGCTTGTTGGAGATGCTTGTTGGAGATATTTAAAATGTTTATGGCAATAGACTATTTGAAGAGGAACAAGTTTTTTGTTTTTTTGCTGAATGTTGGGTAGTTTGAAAATAGAGTGAACGTGCTAGGATGATAGACTATAGCAGTTATTAATTCAGACGCATAACCATTCAGATGGGGGTAGACTATAGCAGTTATTAATTCAGACCCATAACCATTCAGATGGTGGTAGACTATAGCAGTTATTGATTCAGACCCATAACCATTCAGATGGTGGTAGACTATAGCAGTTATTATCTCAGACCCAAAACCATTCAGATGGTGGTAGACTATAGCAGTTATTAATTCAGACCCATAACCATTCAGATGGTGGTAGACTATAGCAGTTATTAATTCAGACCCATAACCATTCAGATGGTGGTAGACTATAGCAGTTATTAATTCAGACCCATAGCCATTCAGATGGTGGTAGACTATAGCAGTTATTGATTCAGACCCATAACCATTCAGATGGTGGTAGACTATAGCAGTTATTATCTCAGACCCAAAACCATTCAGATGGTGGTAGACTATAGCAGTTATTAATTCAGACCCATAACCATTCAGATGGTGGTAGACTATAGCAGTTATTAATTCAGACCCATAACCATTCAGATGGTGGTAGACTATAGCAGTTATTAATTCAGACCCATTACCATTCAGATGGTGGTAGACTATAGCAGTTATTAATTCAGACCCATAACCATTCAGATGGTGGTAGACTATAGCAGTTATTAATTCAGACCCATTACCATTCAGATGGTGGTAGACTATAGCAGTTATTAATTCAGACCCATAACCATTCCGTCTTTGTGAAGAGAAGTGAAAGCCTTCTGCTTCTAATTATAGTCCTAGATTATTCAAGGATGTCATTAGATTGATGAAGATGAGGACAACGAAACGTATTTAATTTAACTGTTGAAAGCGAGGAAGCAATGAAGTAATAATAGAGAGAGAAACAGGTAGGCTAATCACATGGAGGGAAATATTATGAAAGCAATATCTGAGTGAGCCTAATAATTATACAATTAGGCCCTATTATATTTCAAAATTAAAATCCAATCCGCTAGCCTATACTTGTAACTCTGTAGGCCGCATGTGCTGCCCCAGAATCGTATGTTCTCTCCCAGCTTTATCATGGTTTGAACGATGTGTGTAACTCCAGTCCTTATAATACATTATAATACAGTACAGTAATACAGTTCACACTGAAAAAGATTAGCCTACTGGAGCTAGTTTCCTATATTTACCCAAGAGAGTATATAGCTAGCTACATCTATGGGCTGTTATGTTATTCTGTGGTGTGCAATGTGCAGTAGACTATATCATAATATACAGTATGTATTTAATGTAGGGCTCATTAAATGTCTTTAATAATGTAGGGCTCATTAAATGTCTTTAATAATGTAGGGCTCATTAAATGTCTTTAATAATGTAGGGCTCATTAAATGTCTTTAATGTAGGGCTCATTAAATGTCTTTAATGTAGGACTCATTAAATGTCTTTAATGTAGGGCTCATTAAATGTATTTAATGTAGGACTCATTAAATGTCTTTAATGTAGGGCTCATTAAATGTCTTTAATAATGTAGGAATCATTAAATGTCTTTAATAATGTAGGGCTCATTAAATGTCGTTGATGTAGGGCTCATTAAATGTCTTTACTGTAGAGCTCATGTTCTTCTGTGGTGTGTAATGTGCAGTAGACTATATCATAATATACAGTATGTTTTTGATGACACATGATATCACATGTACTGCATATGTATTGGATAACATCACAATCATCAAGGCTTGGGCTGCTCATTAAATGTCTTTAATAATGTAGGGCTCATTAAATGTCTTTAATAATGTAGGGCTCATTAAATGTCTTTAATAATGTAGGGCTCATTAAATGTATTTAATAATGTAAGGCTCATTAAATGTCTTTAGTAATGTAAATGTCTTTAATGTAGTGCTCATTAAATGTCTTTAATAATGTAGGGCTCATTAAATGTCTTTAATAATGTAGGGCTCATTAAATGTCTTTAATATAGGGCTCATTAAAAGTCTTTAATGTAGGGCTCATTAAATGTCTTTAATAATGTAGGGCTCATTAAATGTCTTTAATTTAGGACTCATTAAATGTCTTTAATGTTGGACTCATTAAATGTCTTTAATAATGTAGGGCTCATTAAATGTCTTTAATAATGTAGGGCTCATTAAATGTCTTTAATATAGGGCTCATTAAAAGTCTTTAATGTAGGGCTCATTAAATGTCTTTAATAATGTAGGGCTCATTAAATGTCTTTAATTTAGGACTCATTAAATGTCTTTAATGTTGGACTCATTAAATGTCTTTAATAATGTAGGGCTCATTAAATGTCTTTAATAATGTAGGGCTCATTAAATGTCTTTAATGTAGGACTCATTAAATGTCTTTAATGTAGATCTCATTAAATGTCTTTTATAATGTAGGGCTCATTAAATGTCTTTAATGTAGGGCTCATTAAATGTCTTTAATAATGTGGGGCTCATTAAATGTCTTTAATAATGTAGGGCTCATTAAATGTCTTTAATATAGGACTCAATAAATGTCTTTAATATAGGGCTCATTAAATGTCTTTAATAATGTAGGGCTCATTAAATGTCTTTAATAATGTAGGGCTCATTAAATGTCTTTAACATAGGGCTCATTAAATGTCTTTAATGTAGATCTCATTAAATGTCTTTAATAATGTATGGCTCATTAAATGTCTTTAATGTAGGGCTCATTAAATGACTTTAATAATGTGGGGCTCATTAAATGTCTTTAATAATGTAGGGCTCATTAAATGTCTTTAATATAGGACTCAATAAATGTCTTTAATATAGGGCTCATTAAATGTCTTTAATATAGGGCTCATTAAATGTCTTTAATAATGTAGGGCTCATTAAATGTCTTTAACATAGGGCTCATTAAATGTCTTTAATGTGGGGCTCATTAAATGTCTTTAATAATGTAGGGCTCATTAAATGTCTTTAACATAGGGCTCATTAAATGTCTTTAATAATGTAGGACTCATTAAATGTCTTTAATGTAGGGCTCATTAAATGTCTTTAATAATGTAGGGCTCATTAAATGTCTTTAATAATGTAGGGCTCATTAAATGTCTTTAACATAGGGCTCATTAAAAGTCTTTAATATAGGGCTCATTAAATGTCCTTAATGTAGGGCTCATTAAATGTCTTTAATAATGTAGGGCTCATTAAATGTCTTTAATGTAGGACTCATTAAATGTCTTTAATGTAGGACTCATTAAATGTATTTAATAATGTTGGGCTCATTAAATGTCTTTAATAATGTGGGGCTCATTAAATGTCTTTAATAATGTAGGGCTCATTAAATGTCTTTAATATAGGACTCAATAAATGTCTTTAATATAGGGCTCATTAAATGTATTTAATAATGTAGGGCTCATTAAATGTCTTTAATAATGTAGGGCTCATTAAATGTCTTTAACATAGGGCTCATTAAATGTCTTTAATGTAGGGCTCATTAAATGTATTTAATGTAGGGCTCATTAAATGTCTTTAATGTAGGGCTCATTAAATGTATTTAATAATGTAGGGCTCATTAAATGTCTTTAACATAGGGCTCATTAAATGTCTTTAATGTAGGGCTCATTAAATGTCTTTAATAATGTAGGGCTCATTAAATGTATTTAATAATGTAGGGCTCATTAAATGTCTTTAATATAGGGCTCATTAAAAGTCTTTGATATAGGGCTCATTAAATGTCCTTAATGTAGGACTCATTAAATGTCTTTAATGTAGGACTCATTAAATGTCTTTAATAATGGAGGGCTCATTAAATGTCTTTAATGTAGGACTCATTAAATGTCTTTAATAATGTAGGGCTCATTAAATGTCTTTAATAATGTAGGGCTCATTAAATGTCTTTAATATAGGACTCAAAAAATGTCTTTAATATAGGGCTCATTAAATGTATTTAATATAGGGCTCATTAAATGTCTTTAATAATGTAGGGCTCATTAAATGTCTTTAATAATGTAGGGCTCATTAAATGTCTTTAACATAGGGCTCATTAAATGTCTTTAATGTAGGGCTCATTAAATGTCTTTAATATAGGGCTCATTAAATGTCTTTAATATAGGGCTCATTAAATGTCCTTAATGTAGGGCTCATTAAATGTCTTTAATAATGTAGGGCTCATTAAATGTCTTTAATGTAGGACTCATTAAATGTCTTTAATGTAGGACTCATTAAATGTCTTTAATAATGTAGGGCTCATTAAATGTCTTTAATGTAGGACTCATTAAATGTCTTTAATAATGTAGGGCTCATTAAATGTCTTTAATAATTTAGAGCTAATTAAATGTCTTTAATATAGGACTCAATAAATGTCTTTAATATAGGGCTCATTAAATGTCTTTAATGTAGGGCTCATTAAATGTCTTTAATAATGTAGGGCTCATTAAATGTCTTTAATGTAGGGCTCATTAAATGTCTTTAATGTAGGAATCATTAAATGTCTTTAATAATGTAGGGCTCATTAAATGTCTTTAATAATGTAGGGCTCATTAAATGTCTTTAATGTAGGACTCATTAAATGTCTTTAATGTAGGACTCATTAAATGTCTTTAATATAGGGCTCATTAAATGTCTTGAATGTAGGGCTCATTAAATGTCTTTAATTTAGGGCTCATTAAATGTCTTTAATGTAGGGCTCATTAAATGTCTTTAATGTAGAGCTCATTAAATGTCTTTAATGTAGGACTCATTAAATGTATTTCATGTAGGGCTCATTAAATGTATTTAATGTAGGGCTCATTAAATGTCTTTAATGTAGGACTCATTAAATGTCTTTAATGTAGGACTCATTAAATGTCTTTAATGTAGGACTCATTAAATGTCTAATGTAGGACTCATTAAATGTCTAATGTAGGGCTCATTAAATGTCTAATGTAGGGCTCTGGAGTTAGGGTCAGAATAGGGGTTAGAGTCAGAATAGGGGTTAGGGTTCGAATAGGAGTTAGGGTCAGAATAGGGGTTAGGGTAAGAACAGGGGTTAGGTTAAGGTCAGAATAGGGGTTAAGTTAGGGTAAAAATCGGGGTTCGAGTCAGAATAGGGGTTAGAGTTAGAATAGGGGTTAGGTTAAGGTCAGAACAGGGTTAGAGTGAGAATAGGGTTAGGGTCAGAATAGAGGTTAGGTTATCGTCAGAACAGGGGTTAGGTTATGGTCAGAATAGAGGTTAGAGTCAGAATAGGGGTTAGGGTCAGAATAGGGTTAGGGTCAGAATAGGGTTTAGGGCCAGAATAGGGGTTAGAGTCAGAATAGGGGTTAGAGTCAGAATAGGGTTAGGGTCAGAATTGGGGTTAGGGTCAGAATAGGGGTTAGGGTCAGAATAGGGGTTAGGGTCAGAATATGGGTTAGAGTCAGAATAGGGGTTAGGGTCAGAATAGGGGTTAGGGTCAGAATAGGGGTTAGGGTCAGAATAGGGGTTAGGTTAGGGTCAGAATAGGGGTTAGGTTAGGGTCAGAATAGGGGTTAGGTTGGGGTCAGAATAGTGGTTAGGGTCAGAATAGGGGTTAGGGTCAGAATAGGGGTTAGAGTCAGAATAGGGGTTAGGGTCAGAATAGGGGTTAGGGTCAGAATAGGGGTTAGGTTAGGGTCAGAATAGGGGTTAGGTTAGGGTCAGAATAGGGGTTAGGTTAGGGTCAGAATAGGGGTTAGGGTCAGAATAGGGGTTAGGGTCAGAATAGGGGTTAGGTTAGGGTCAGAATAGGGGTTAGGGTCAGAATAGGGGTTAGGGTCAGAATAGGGGTTAGGTTAGGGTCAGAATAGGGGTTAGGTTAGGGTCAGAATAGGGGTTAGGTTAGGGTCAGAATAGGGGTCAGTTCTCCTAAAATAATTTTCATTTTTTTTGTTTCATATGAGAGTTTACATGAAAATATCTGACCGTGGTGGCTAGAGCATATGTTTAAATAATGCTTGAAAAACAATGGCGTTACAATGGCGTGACCCTGAGTCAGGGCGCTTCAATCTGTTACGTTTGACAACTTTCTCCTACAGAACGTGGCTCAGATAACTAAACAACATACTTTTTCACCACAAGATGGTGACATTCACTGAAACGTCTTAAAAAACTTCACGCATCTCCAATGACTATTCTTCACGACAGGTTGTCAATGTTCTACACAATCTGTAGCGACCCGTCATTCAGGGCAGAGCCTGGTTTGATCCCCATCTGTTTAGCTAAAAACACAAAGTGTGTCCAAACTTTTGACTGGTATATATTTACAGTACCTGTCAAAGGTTTGGACACAACTACTCATTCCAAGGGTTTTCTATATTTTGACCGTTTTGTACACTGTAGAATAATAGTGAAGACATCACTAGTGAAGATTTGTTTGTGCTAAAAAGAGTGAGTAAGGTAGTGGATTCACATGTGAGGCCATGTGCTAGACAGAGTGAGTAAGGTAGTGGATTCACATGTGAGGCCATGTGCTAAACAGAGTGAGTAAGGTAGTGGATTCACATGTGAGGCCATGTGCTAAACAGAGTGAGTAAGGTAGTGGATTCACATGTGAGGCCATGTGCTAAACAGAGTGAGTAAGGTAGTGGATTCACATGTGAGGCCATGTGCTAAACAGAGTGAGTAAGGTAGTGGATTCACATGTGAGGCCATGTGCTAAACAGAGTGAGTAAGGTTGTGAATTCAAATGTGAGGCCATGTGCTAGACAGAGTGAGTAAGGTAGTGGATTCACATGTGAGGCCATGTGCTAAACAGAGTGAGTAAGGTAGTGGATTCACATGTGAGGCCATGTGCTAAACAGAGTGAGTAAGGTTGTGAATTCAAATGTGAGGCCATGTGCTAAACAGAGTGAGTAAAGTAATGGATTCACATGTGAGGCCATGTGCTAGACAGAGTGAGTAAGGTTGTGGATTCACATGTGAGGCCCTGGCACAGTGTCTATCCCTTCCAATAAGGTCTGTGTGTATCGTGTCGTCTCACCCTGGCACAGTTATCCCTTCCAATAAGGTCTGTGTGTATCGTGTCGTCTCACACTGGCACAGTGTCTATCCCTTCCAATAAGGTCTGTGTGTATCGTGTCGTCTCACCCTGGCACAGTGTCTAT
This sequence comes from Oncorhynchus mykiss, assembly GCF_013265735.2. NCBI lineage: Eukaryota > Metazoa > Chordata > Actinopteri > Salmoniformes > Salmonidae > Oncorhynchus > Oncorhynchus mykiss. Next base: position 5,529,314 of record NC_050572.1, on the reverse strand, counting down.
CCCTTCCAATAAGGTCTGTGTGTATCGTGTCGTCTCACACTGGCACAGTGTCTATCCCTTCCAATATGGTCTGTGTGTTTCGTGTCATCTCACACTGGCACAGTGTCTATCCCTTCCAATAAGGTCTGTGTGTATCGTGTCATCTCACACTGGCACAGTGTCTATCCCTTCCAATATGGTCTGTGTGTTTCGTGTCATCTCACACTGGCACAGTGTCTATCCCTTCCAATAAGGTCTGTGTGTATCGTGTCATCTCACACTGGCACAGTGTCTATCCCTTCCAATAAGGTCTGTGTGTATCGTGTCGTCTCACCCTGGCACAGTGTCTATCCCTTCCAATAAGGTCTGTGTGTATCGTGTCGTCTCACCCTGGCACAGTGTCTATCCCTTCCAATAAGGTCTGTGTGTATCGTGTCGTCTCACCCTGGCACAGTGTCTATCCCTTCCAATAAGGTCTGTGTGTATCGTGTCGTCTCACCCTGGCACAGTGTCTATCCCTTCCAATAAGGTCTGTGTGTATCGTGTCGTCTCGCACGGTGTTTTGATAACCCTGTAAATCTCTCTCGGACAATGGGACTCTACTTTTATTTTTTATATTCGGTTCTATTTACTCTCAGAGTAGTTATCATGCAAGACTACACATCCCTGCCGGAAGCTTCTGCACATCAGGCTCCCCAGTGGTACAGCGGTCTAAGGCACTGCATCACAGTGCTAGAGGCATTACTACAGACCCTGGTTCGATCCTGGGCTGTATCACAACCGGGCATGATTGGGAGTCACATAGAGCAACGCACAATTGTCGTCCGGGTTAGGGGAGGGTTTGGCCGTCATTGTAAAATAATAATTTGTTCTTATTAACTGTCAAGCCTGGTTAATTAAACAATCTCCAGCCAAAACCTTTGCTGTCAGCTAGCTGGCTTCTATCTTTGTTTTGTCTCCTCTCCTCCTTCTCCTCCTTCGCTCTATCCCTCCTCCCCTGGGCCACTAGGTCTCCTCTCCTCCTTCTCCTCCTCCTTCGCTCTATCCCTCCTCCCCTGGGCCAATAGGTCTCCTCTCCTCATTCTCCTCCTCCTTCGCTCTATCCCTCCTCCCCTGGGCCAATAGGTCTCCTCTCCTCCTTCTCCTCCTCCTTCGCTCTATCCCTCCTCCCCTGGGCCACTAGGTCTCCTCTCCTCCTTCTCCTCCTCCTTCGCTCTATCCCTCCTCCCCTGGGCCACTAGGTCTCCTCTCCTCCCTTTCACTCCCCTCCTCTCTTTTCTATTCCTCCTTCTCCTCCTCCCTGTCTATCTCTCTCTCCCTCCTCTCTTCCTCCTTCTCCTACTTCTCCTCCTTTCTATCTCTCTTTCCCTCCTCTCTTCCTCCTTCTCCTACTTCTCCTCCTCCCTATCTCTCTTTCCCTCCTCTCTTCCTCCTTCTCCTACTTCTCCTCCTCCCTATCTCTCTCTCCCTCCTCTCTTCCTCCTTCTCCTCCTTCTTCTCCTCCCTATCTCTCTCTCTCCTCTCTTTTCTGTTCCTCATTCTCCTCCTTCCTATCTCTTTCTCCCTCCTCTCCTCCTCCTTCTCATACTTCTCGTCCTCCATATCTCTCTCTCCCTCCTCTCTTCCTCCTTCTCCTCCTTCTCCTCCTCCCTATCTCTCTCTCCCTCCTCTCTTTTCTGTTCCTCATTCTCCTCCTCCCTATCTCTCTCTCCCTCCTCTCTTCCTCCTTCTCCTCCTTCTCCTCCTCCCTATCTCCCTCTCTCCTCCATGGGAAAGCTAGTTAAGTGTGATTGTGGTCAGTTGTCCTGGAAGCTGTGGTAGCACCACTGGCTCCACCACTCTGAGGCATACGCTTTCATGCCATAGTTGATGTTCTGTTTATTTGAGTGTGTGTGTGTGTTTGTGTGTGTTCCACCAGCATTCCTCGGCCGTACCGTCTATCCGACGACTGTCCAGCTTCGCACGAGAGCCACGCCGCCACAGCGGTCGAGCCACAACGCCAGCCCTGAGGACTCCAATTACGGGACACACACACACACACATTATCTGACACACACACACACACACACACACACACACACACACACACACACACACACACACACACACACACACACACACACACACACACACACACACACACACACACACACACACACAGACAGACACACACACCACAGTCCGTATAGACATTGCATCCTACAGAGGATCAAAGCATTCTCTTAATTAACAGTAAACACGCTCTCTGTTTTTTTCATTCATCCTGTCTTGTTGGTACAGTACAGTCATTATCTAGATCTTCATGTCCCTTCAGCCGTCAGTCCTCATCAGGATGCTCCATCTGGTGTTTGGAGACAGAGCGACTGAGGAAGAGAGTGACTCATCACCCTCTCTTTCCCTCATCCCTCCCTGCATCAGCCACCCATTGGTCGCATCTCTTTGTTATCCCATCTCTGTTATCCCCATCTCTGTTATCCCATCTCTGTTATTCCCATCTCTGTTATCCCCATCTCTGTTATCCCCATCTCTCTGTTATCCCATATCTCTGTTATCCCCATCTCTTTTATCCCCATCTCTGTTATCCCATCTCTCTGTTATCCCCATCTCTGTTATCCCCATCTCTCTGTTATCCCATCTCTCTGTTATCCCCATCTCTCTGTTATCCCCATCTCTCTGTTATCCCATCTCTCTGTTATCCCATCTCTCTGTTATCCCATCTCTGTTATCCCCATCTCTCTGTTATCCCATCTCTCTGTTATCCCCATCTCTCTGTTATCCCATCTCTCTGTTATCCCATCTCTCTGTTATCCCCATCTCTCTGTTATCCCATCTCCCTGTTATCCCATCTCTCTGTTATCCCCATCTATCTGTTACCCCCATCTATCTGTTATCCCATGTCCCTGTAATCCCATCTCTCTGTTATCCCCATCTCTGTGTTATCCCATCTCTCTGTTATCCCATATCTCTGTTGTCCAATCTCTGTTATTCCCATCTCTCTGTTATCCCCATCTCTTTTATCCCCATCTCTCTGTTATCCCATCTCTGTTATCCCCATCTCTCTGTTATCCCATCTCTGTTATCCCCATCTCTCTGTTATCCCATCTCTGTTATCCCCATCTCCTGACCCCTCCTGTCTCAGCCTCCAGTATTTATGCTGCAGTAGTTTATGTGTCGGTGGGCTAGGGTCAGTTTGTTATATCTGGAGTACTTCTCCTGTCCTATTCGGTGTCCTGTGTGAATCTAAGTGTGCGTTCTCTAATTCTCTCCTTCTCTCTCTCGGAGGACCTGAGCCCTAGGACCATGCCCCAGGACTACCTGACATGATGACTCCTTTCTGTCCCCAGTCCACCTGGCCGTGCTGCTGCTCCAGTTTCAACTGTTCTGCCTTATTATTATTTGACCATGCTGGTCATTTATGAACATTTGAACATCTTGGCCATGTTCTGTTATAATCTCCACCCGGCACAGCCAGAAGAGGACTGGCCACCCCACATAGCCTGGTTCCTCTCTAGGTTTCTTCCTAGGTTTTGGCCTTTCTAGGGAGTTTTTCCTAGCCACCGTGCTTCTACACCTGCATTGCTTGCTGTTTGTGGTTTTAGGCTGGGTTTCTGTACAGCACTTTGAGATATCAGCTGATGTACGAAGGGCTATATAAATACATTTGATTTGATTTGATTTGATCTCTCTGTTATCCCCATCTCTCTGTTATCCCATCTCTGTTATCCCATCTCTGTTATCCCCATCTGTGTTATCCCATCTCTGTTATCCCCATCATGTTATTAATGTAATCTATGCATTATCTAATTAATTATCTACCCATCTGTCTCTCTCCCCCCTCTCTCTCTCTTCCTCCCCACTCTCTCGCTTCCTCTCTTCCTCACACAAAAACAGGAGAGGCACAAGGAGAGGCACAATAAACACGAATATCCGACACTTTATTTAAATACCATTTTTATCAGCCATTCCATTTTAAAGAAAGCGAAATCAATCAGGGTAATAAAATATATGTAAATGATTTAAAATATACAAATTAAAACATAACAGCACAAAATACATGGACAAACACAATTCAGTTCACAGCAACAGTCTGAGAAGAGCCGTGTCTCCCTCGAGAGAGAGAGAGAGAGAGAGAGAGACAGAGACAGAGAGAGAGACAGAGAGACAGAGAGACAGAGAGAGAGAGACAGAGAGACAGAGAGAGAGAGAGAGAGAGAGACAGAGACACGAGAGAGAGAGAGAGAGAGAGACAGAGAGAGAGAGAGAGACAGAGAGAGAGAGACAGAGACAGAGAGATGGTTTCCATGTGTTTGATACCGTTCCATTTGCTCCGTTCCAGATATTATTATGAGCCGTCCTCCCCTCTGCAGCCTCCACTGGGTTAATGGTTGGGTAATCTGATCCCAGATCTGTGGTTAAGAGCAAACTTTACACAGTGCATCGTGTTGACAGGTTCTGGATCAGAAGGCTCCTATCTCAGTCCCCCAGGTCTTTGCAGCTTTGCCCCTGCGCTGACCCGCGGGAGACCCCAGAGGGACAAAGGGT